>NW_004524986.1:326845-329785 GCF_000260255.1 Octodon degus | reverse complement strand
AGAGAGAGAGAGAGAGAGAGAGAGAGAGAGAGAGAGAGAGAGAGAGAGAGAGAGAGAGAAAGATAGGGCTGGGAGATAGCTCAGTAGAATAAGCACTTGCCTGGCAAAGGCAAGGGCCTGAGTTCAATCCCTGGTTCTGCAAAATAAATAAATAGAAAGAAAGAAAAACCTTTTTAATGAGTGGACTTGTTTTTTTTTTTTTGCGACATTTTTCTTTTTGAGACATGGCCTCACTATACAGTTCAGGCTGGCCTTGAACTTGCAGTGATCTTCCTGTCTCAGCCTCCCAAGTGCTGCGATTATACAAGTAGGCTTTTATAAATGTTCAGTTTTGTCCTTTTCTCCTTACTATGGAAAACAAAAAGGATACAAGAGTCACTCGTAGTAAAAAAAAAAAAATACTATTAAGCTCTTTAGCCTAAATTATTTCTTAAAGCATAAAAAAGCCAAACCTGACACTATCTGCTACTATACCTTGACAGATACATTAGAGTTGAAGGTGAAATTTATGAGGATTATGATACAAAAGATTTACAGTAGATCATCCGAAGCCTGTTAGCTGCTTACATCACATGAAATTGTGGAGATGAAGAATGAATAGCACTGGGGGCCGGGGAGATAGCTCAGGGGAATAAGCACTTCCCTGGCAAGCGCAAGGGCCTGAGATCAATCCCTGGTTCCACCAAAAAAAAAAGAAAAAGAAAAAAAAAGAATGAATAGCATAAAAGGATAGCTAATTAAATCATAACCTACATTTATCAGCATGCAATAATTATAGATATATTAATTTATTTTTAACAAAGTCTGTATTCTTAGAAGTATTGTTGCTATTTCATTTCCTCCTCATTTTTATAATTGTCCAATTATCTATGTCATTATTCCTTTTGGAGGAAGAATGTTAAACTCTGATTTAATTTATGTACAAAGACTGGTCCTGGGTATTCAAATAGAAGTGCCCTCTGACACAGTATAGATTATGCCACACAGACTCTGAAAATAGAAATAACCTAGAAAGGAATTTTGACCTCGTTTTTCTTTTTTCCCCTAGAGTTTTTTTTTTTTTTTTCCCCCTGCAATAACTCAGTCCTAAGCTTTCAGGAAGAATCAAAACAGCCTGGTTAGAGCAGGAAGGAGGAGACCCAGTTCTATGCTGAGAAAATTCTGTGGTATCCAAAGTAGATCAAGTGTTCCCACTTCTGGAACTGAGACATCATCAGCCAACAGATATTTAATATGCTTCTCCCTTTTGTCTGACACTGTTTCAAATGCCATAGAAAATATATATTAAAAAGAGTACAGGTGACCCAGGTGTGGTAGGACCCATCTGTAATCCCAGTACTTGGGAGGCTAAGGCAGGAGGCATTGCCATAAATTTGAGGCCAATCTAGATTGCATAGTGAAAGTCTTTCTCAAAAAAAGTATACACATGAGCCAGGTGTGGTGGTACACACCTGTAATTCCAGCACTTAGGAGCTGAGGCCAGCAGTGAGTTAATTAAAAACAAAATAAAAGTCTGGGCCACTGCAGCCAGTGACTTTCTGCTCCAGGTGAGGAGCTTGGTGGCGTGATTCTGTGTGCGCTTGGTGGTGGCTGTGGGAGAAGGTGTTCACAGAAGTCTGAGCCACCAGCCAGTCGGAATGCCCAGGGTGGCCTCCAGAGCGGGAATGAGCTGCTGGGGTGTATGGCTATGAAATCCTGGAGACAAAACAGATTCTACAGTGGCCAATGGGGGAAGAGGGACTTTGGAGACCAGAAAAATGGCCAGTGTCACAAAGACAAAGAGACACTGTACAGCAAAATGCCAGGCTGCTCCTCTGGCATCCGGACATGCAGGTGACCCTGAGCACAAGACCAGAGCAGATGAAGTCCCTGGAGGAAATGTCTGCCTTTGACAACTGTGGAGCAGGAATCTCAGGAAAGTACACAAAAGGTGGACCATTTCTCAGTTACTCTGTTGCTGGGACAAATACCTGACATCCAAAATAAGGAAGGAAAGGTTTACTTAGCTCACAGCTAGTGGAGGTCTCAGTCCATACTCAGCTGGCTCCAAGGCAGAGTGGTACATGGCACAGAACAACCTTTTATGGCGGTAGCAAAGAGCAAGAAAGAGCCAAAGGGAGGAGTAGCAGTAACAATGTCTGTAGAGAGCAAGTCTGTCTCCCTTAAGTTGCATTCAGGCTGTCCGCCCCAGGCTAGGTGCAGCACTCACACCCATATGCCCAGTGGATCATGAATTAATCACAAACTCTAGAAGTCCACCCCATGACTGCATGAGGTGTGGGGGCAGGGAGCTACTAGCCACAAACCATCACAACCAGATTTCTCACGCTCTGAAGCCTCAAGAAAGACCTTTTTGGCATTTGTTTTGGCTGCATTTTATGGATCCAACAATCCAGTGAGGAGATTATCTAGTGTGAAGAAAAATATGGATCCTTAGAGTTAACAAATTGCAAAATATATTTAGACGAGGTTCTAAAATTACATACAAATATGATTTACATAAAAACATGAACTATGGGAAATATCCCAGGGATATATGGTAACTGTCTCTAAACTTTTTTTTGTACAGCATGAAGTTTCCTGTGCTGTGTTATACTAACTTCATATTTAATTGCATTTTTACAACAAATACGTTAGAGTATAGGTCTTGTGAAATGAAGGTTTTCTTCAGAGGAATTAAGTTTTTCTTTGGCTAAATGTGAGGCAAGAATACCATCCAAATAAATTCCTTTAAATAGATTTTTAAAAATTTGAAAGACAGAATCTAGAGTCACACTGGAAATTTTATAGTAATACACAAATTACAGATTCAGTAAAGAAAGACTTCATGGATTGGAATAATAGATATGATTTCACCAAAAAATATAGAGTCAATTGAAGTTGTTTTTTTTTCATTCATTTTTAAATTTATTTTTTAGCTATTGATTTTTCTATAATTTT
>NW_004524986.1:312970-322414 GCF_000260255.1 Octodon degus | reverse complement strand
CTCAATAAAATTAATCAAAACCAAAACAAAACATACAGATAGAAAAAGTTTAAGGAAGGAGTAATGGTCTAAGTGGGTTCAGCCTAAGCCTAGATCAATGCAGCATATATTTCTATGCGATGTGATTTCTACTTCTTTATCCTTTGTTGAGACAGTCTCACTAGGTAGCTGAGGGTGGCCTAACCTCCCAGGAATCTTCCAGCCTCAGCCTTCCTAGTGCAGGGATTACAGGCCTGCATCAGTACACCCAGTTTAGGCTGTCATTGATTGATTGATTACTTAAGTTGTTTTTGTATGTGTGTGCAGGGACTCACCACACAGCTCGGACTCATAGTGATCCTCCTGTTTTCTGCCTCCCTAGTGCTGGGATTCAGACGTGTGCCACCATGCCAGGACTCCATCACTGGCTCAGCATGCCTAGCGGCAGGGCCAGCACTGCATATGGTGCCAGGGATTGAACCTTGGCCCTTGTGCTTATCTAGGCAAGTGCTTAGTCTGCTGAGCTATACAGCTGGCCCTTAATTGATTACCTTTCTGAAACAGGGTTTCACTGTGATGTTCAGGCTGGCTTTGAGCTCACTTTGTAGCCCAAGCTGATCTCAAACTTGGGATGATCCTCCTGCCTCAGTCTCTTGAGTGCTGGAATTACCAGCGTGTGCCACCACACCCAGTTAGGCACTTTTTTTTTTTTTTTTTTTTTCCAGTGAAATCAGTGTATCAGGATTCATTGTCACAGAGACAATCTTCCATGTGTCTCACCCTTCTGACTGAGAAGCTCTGACATCTCAATCTGCATAGAAGCTGGTATCTCCCTCAAGGACAGATGATGTGTTTGTTCCTGACTGACTAGCACAGGTCATTTTTCTTCCTAGAAAACATTAGACCTTAGACTTGTTCACTAACAGCTTTCTCTAAGACTGAGGGCCCTCGGTGTTTACAGGCCTTTCTCCTATGGTTGCACAGCTGCGGAGGTGTGGGCATTGGAGACCTCTTTGTGCGTTGCCTTTGCAGTTGTGGGAAACAAACATGTTTTCAAAAGCTAAATGCCTCCGCGATCCCTCTTATCAGCACAATGGCAGTCTCAGGTTGCAACAAGGACAATGTCAAAGCAAGCTGTAAAAAAATGTGGCTACCCTGGTCATCTGACTTTCAAATGCCACAATTTTCTCCGAATAGACCCCCAAAAGGATATACTTTTGGATATTATCAGTACAAGCAGTGAAGACACTGATGAAGAAAAGAGTTAAATAAATTACACGCATTACAGGAAAAGAAGAATAAATGAGGAAAAGGAGAAGAAAAAAGAAAAAAAGTAAAGAAAAATCAAATTGAAAAAGAAAAGGAAAAAGTCTTATTCCAGTGCCACTGAAGAAGACTCTTCCAAACAAAATAAACAGAAATAACAGAAGAAAGAAAAGAAAACAGAAAAGACAAATCAAAAAAGGGAAACATCACAAAAAGGAAAAAAAGAAGTGAAAAAAGGAAAAGCATTCTTCTACCCCTAATTGTTCTGAATTCACAAAAAAGTAACTGAGATTTCGGCCTAAGTCATTAAATTAAAAATATCATTTAACAGAAAAAGATCAAGGGCTGCTGGGCATGGTGGCCACACACTTGTAATTTCAGCTATTGTCAGGGGCTGAGGCTGGAGCACCACAAGTTCAAGGCCAGCCTGGGGGAATTGAGTGAAAGCTTGTCTTGAAATAAAATGTAAAGGTTGGGGATGTAGCTGAGTGCTCCCTGGATTCAATACCCAGTATTGAAGCATGTACATGCACACACACACACACACACACACACACACACACACACACACACACACAGAGTAAGAATTCTGATACAAATCTACGAAGCCTAGCCCACACCCTCATCTCCTCCACAAAACTTGAGCAGAAAGCAGTGTCAATGTGAAGCTTATATTGATGTCACCTGTGTGACAAAAGCCTCTGTCAGTGACCCAGGGTCTTATGTCTTCTGCCAGTTTATGTGAAGGTATGCTGCTTGTAATCAGAGGTAAATCTTAGACTCTTGCTAAACCTTTTAAAAATATGTTTTATTTTTAATTGGCACACAATGATTATAATGTACATTGGGGATACAGTGTGTATCCAATTTGTAGTGAACAGAGCAGAACAATGGGTGTATCTATAGTCTCAGGCATTAATTATATCTTTGTGTTGGGAATATTGAAAAACCTTCTCTACTAGTTATTTTGAAATTTTTCACTTAATTGTTATCTTCTATAGTTATACTACTCTGCTTCCACGCTTTAGAAATTGGGCTGTGGAGATAGCTCAATGGTGTAAGCACCTGCCTATGCAAGCACAAGGACCCAAGTTTTATGCCAAGTATTGCATGCAGTGGTGCACGCCTGTAACCCCCAGCACTGGAGAGGCTGAGACAGGAAGATCCCTACAAGTCAGAGTTGTGTAGTGAGACACTGTATCAGAAAAACTTTAGAAATTATTTCTTGTTTCTGACCACATTCCTACACCTTCACAATTCTTTTTTTTACCTTCATAATTCTTGACATTCAATTTTCTTCTGTGTAATTTAAGAGATTAGGGTGAGATGATTTCTACATTTTATTTTATGTTTAATGTTTGATATTCTAAAGCTGTAATTGGCTCTGTCATTTTCATCATTGTTATAGAAACAATGGGCCATTCTGTAATCAGGCTCCTTAAAGGATCTTTAACTGCATAGGCTAAGTTGTTTATTGATGGTGACTGTTACTTAAAGCCACCCTTTGCAAATGAAGATATTAAATTTATTTTAGCTTTCTGGTACCGCTAGGGTAACACATTGGGCATTTGGCAAGCCATTTGCTAGCATGTGGATTGGTCTGGGAGTTAGCTGCTCAGTCTTGTGTTGTTTCTCCTCGCTGGGTCACAATCACTGACACCCACGAGCTAGAAGGAGAAAAGGTTTGTTTTAGCTACAGTTTGCAGAGGTTTCCATCCACAGCTGGCTGGCTTCATGGCAGACAGGCACGGCAAAGAGAACAGTCCATGGCATGGTGGGCAGGAAGCAGCACGATTTACTTTTTATGCCATCCAGACGACAAGTCAGTGGATGGCGCCACTCATGCAGAGGCGAGGCCTCACCCTCTCCTACGCTGTCGGCCCAATCAGTGAACACAGGTGGTATCACACGTGCATGCTTATGTCACCTCTCTAAAGCCCCACCTGTGAGCACAGGAGTCTTGCAGGGGGGACATCTAGATCTGAGCCATAAAATCCCTTAACTCATTTTTTGAGGTTTTTTTTTTGTTTGTTTGTTTGATTTTGGACATGGGAGCTTTATAAATCCCCATCTTCTGCATACCTTTTTATTAAAATATGATCTTGTAGCCCAGGCTGGGCTGAAACTCATGGTCTTCCTACCTCATACGTAGAAGTGCTGAGACTGCAGATGTGCTCAGCATATCCGGCTCATGCAAAATTTTAAGACTTGTTTAAATACATATAGAAAAGGACGGTGGCCACCAGCAGTTCTTCGTGATTGTACAGCTGAGAGGAATACAAGGCAAGCTGCAAACCTTGCTTAGGACTTAAGCGTACGGGTCTAGGCAGCCACTGGTTTCGGAAGCGACTTCTTGATCTGGTCAGGGAACTGCAACAGCCACTCTGAGCAGTGTCTGTCCGTCTTTAGCACCAGGGTTCCACAGCTTTTTGCAGCAAATAGGATTTAGGACTCAGTGTAACTATTTCCATGTGCCGAAATGGTAATCAAACAATTTTGGACCACTGTTTAAAGCTATTGCATTCAGGGCCAGCCTAACAGCTCAGCAGACTGAAGTGCCTGTTTAGGCCAGAGCGCAGCGGCTACTGTTCGATCCTTGAGTGCTATGCCGGCCCCGCCCCCAGGGCGCCCTGAGACGGTGATTGAGACTGGGTGTGGTGGTGCATGCCTGTAATTCCACCACTTGGGAGGCTGAAAACAGGAGAATCACTGAGTCCGATCTACATAGTGAGACCCTGTAGACCCTGTCCTAAATACATAAACAAACAAAAACTATTGCATTCAGTTTCACAGAGAATAATACCCCATCTCTGTCAAACAGAAACTCTTGTAGGTGGAAGCTAGACATGTGAAGGCAAATAAAAAGAAAATCTATTAAATACAGAAAAATATTATATGTAGTAACACTAACATATTTAAAAATAAGTCAACAGCAAACTATATATTCTCCAAGATAGGCATCTTTTGTATTAAGGAAGGTGATATTGTAAAAGTAATTCTGGCTTCTGTTCTATAAAAGCATAAACTAGGGGCCTGGCCCTAGCTCAGTTCTTTGGGCCGGGAAGATGGCTCAGTAGGATAAGCGCTTGACTGGCAAATGCAAGGATCTGAGTTCAATCCCTGGTTCTGCCAAAAAAAAAAAAAAAAAAAAAGCAAAAACTATTTTGGAACAGTCTGGCCTCAGGGAGTGAGAAACAGCTCCAAAAGCCATGAGACCAAAGAATGAGAAGATGACAGATTGCACAAGGGTAGTTTACTGAGGGCTCCTGCTCCCACCATGGTCAGGGCAGCAGCAGGCAGCAAGCCCTGCTGGACCTCTGCACACTGAGTCAGAAGGCGGGATCTACAGAACAGTTAAGGAAACCTCATGTTAGCTGGAGAGTGCCTGGTTTGTCAAACACTAATGTCAGTCAGGTACATTTCTGGCATTGAGGTTCCCTTGAGCTCCCCGTATGCAGAAATTATTCTGTGTATTTATAGTTTGCTGGGAAATTGCAAGAAAAACTAGCTCATATTACATAGTCTCAACTCACACCCCCTAAAAAGAAAATGAGCAAACCACCAGTTGGCGGCACAGCTGCATCATCTTGAGACTCTTGGTGTCCAGCACTTTGCCCTGGCCGTCAGGGAGCTGGGGTCCGGCACATCTCTTGGATGACGTAGTCTCTCCAACAGGTTTCCTTAAGTAAATGACCTTTGCTGTCCTGAGGGAAAGAGGAGGGACTACATAGCATGTCTTTGTGCTTACACTGTATATAGGGTGGCACGAGATGTTCGAGGCTTTGAATCTTTCATGAGGAGACCTGGACAAGAAGCAGGACGTTCCCTGCACTGGAGCCATGTTAGAAGAATAGTAGTTTCCTGAGGCTGCCATAACAAATAGTAGTTTCCTGTGGCTCCTACACTCAGGCCCTTGCACTTGCCAAGCATTCTATTTTTTTTAAAAATTAATTAATTAATTAATTATTTTATGTATTTGGTACAGGGTCTACAACATCTTACTATGTAGATCAGACTCGTAGTGATTCTCTTGTTTTCAGCCTCCCAAGTGCTGGGATTACAGGTGTGCGCTATCACACCGAGACTGAATCACCATCTCAGTGTGCCCTGGGAGCAAGATGCAGGGGATCAAATCCCAGCCACTGCTCTCTGTCTAAGCAGGCACTTTAGTCTGATGAGCTCTCTGGCCAGCCTTATTCCTAGAATTCTATAGGCCAGAAATCTAAAACCAAGGTCTCCACCAGGTTGATTCTGTTGATTTTCTGAAGCCAATCTGGTCACAGATAAAGAAAACCATTTCGTAGGCCTGTAAGCCAGGAAATAGACGTAAGCTGCTGCTGCTGCTGCTGATTGTTATTATCATTGAGAGGTCTCCCTATATGTTCAAGGTTTTTTTTTTTTTTTTTTTTTTTTTTTTTTTTTTTTTTTTTTTTTTTTTTTTTTTTTTTTTTTTTTTTTTTTTGGCAGAACTGGGGATTGAACTCAGGCCCTTGAGCTTCCAGGGAAGCGCTTATGCCACTGAGCCATTTCCCCAGCTCCTCCCCTATATGTTCAAGGTTGGCCTTGAACTCACTATATAGTCCAGGTTGCCCCTAACCCAAGGTGATCCTCCTGCCTCAGTCTCCTGCTGAGATTACAGATGTGCACTACCATACCTGGGTCAGACTCAACAATTCCTTTTTTTTTTCTTATTCTTGTGTCTTTTTTTTTTCATTTAGTACCCTTTAAAAAACAAACCCTTTACTTGGGACACAATATGGCAATAATTGGTATGTCATGACAAGAAGTACATATTTAGAACACCAGGATGGCAGGCACTCCAAGAGTGACCCCTCAGTTACGCATCACCATCCTCAGTCTAGCCGCCTGGCTCACAGGCACCAGCATATACAGTTAGTCAGGGTGAGAATCCCACCATCCAACTGCTAGTCTCAAAAACCTGCTGATGTCCCCCAGGATCACTGCTCCACCCACCTCGTGCATACAGTTGCATGACTTTGCCCCTGTCATGTTTCCCAGCTTTTCTACTTGCCCACTCCTCATTGGCCAATCCTCAAGTTCTCACTTTCCTTTTATTTGTGTTGTACCTTTCTATATGTAATTCCTCTTTTGAGTTCTTTTTTTTTTTTTTGAGTTTAAGAATTTTTATTTATAAAATGGGCATAACTATGCCTTTTCCACTTTTATACAATAGCACCCAGTTTTCATTCAGCCTTAAGTTTCAGAAATTACACACTGACAACTGTCCCCAAAATAACCTGTGAAAGCCCCTTCCAGACTTTCACATAGCAGGTCACACAGGCCCCTCTCACCAGTCACAAGCTCATCTGGCAAGCACCAGTGGCACCACACTTGTTGTGATATGGACAATGGAACACAGTATTGCGTCTTGGAGTACACTTCCTTTCATCAACACAAAAGACAAAAGCACCCATATGGTAGTTCAAACTTCATCAGACATTCACTGGATTCAAAACTGGCCAAATACATGCTCAAGAGTGCGGCATGGGTGTCACCCTCGTGCCAGGGAGCCTAAGGCAGTAAGACCACTGCGAGTTTGAGGCCAGCCTGGGCTCCAAAGTAAGTTCAAGGCCAGCCTGAACTACATAGGAAGACCTTGTCTCTAAAACAGAAAACAAAACAAAAAATAAACACAAGCAAACAAAAAGTAAAAAACGCTGAATATGTATAAGTAAAGGATTTTATACTATGCCTGTTTTTCAGCTTCAGGGAACTAAGCCCCTTCTTACAATGAGTAAGTCAGGTGTCTTATTTCCCACATTCAATTTGTAAGAACATATAATTCACAAAACCCCACCATTATAGTGTCTTGTTCTATAAAAGTCTCGAGGCTGCCTACAGTAAAGAACAAACAGACCTGGGCAAGAGCAAATATAAGTCAGAAGATCAAAAACTTAAATTGGTACATTATGTTGTATACAAGTGATACTTAAAACATACCTCAAGACTTAAAGAGCAAAGACAAAATAAATAACAAAAACAGGGAAGTAAGGTTAAAAAAAAATGCAGACAGCAGATGCTAAGATTCCTGCCAGTGACAGTAGCTGACTCTTGCTGCAGGTATGTGCCCTAAAAACAATTTCTCTTTAGATGCCTTCAAGGAGATTGTGTCCTTGGTAATGACTACACTACGTACAGTAATAATTTTCCTGTGGGTGTGGTAGTGCGTGATTGTAATTCCAGCCACCTGGGAGGCTGAAGCAGAAGGATGGCAAAGTTTGAGCCCAGCCTGCACAACTTAGCAACTTAGTAAGCTTTTGTTTAAAAATACAGAAGGGCTGGGGCTCAATCCACGGTACCATTTAAGACAACAAACAAATCCCCTGCCCACAAAAAAGCTTCGCCAAGACCATTTCTGTACATCCCAAATGTCAGCCTGGCTGAACGTTCCTGTAGCAGGAGAAAGGGAGGTGAACATCAGAAGCCAAGGAACCACTTGGAGGCTCAGATGTCACCAGGATAAAGAACTCATCACAGGGCCAGCCAGATAGCTCAGGGACTAAAACACCTGCTTAGGCAGACAAGGACCAGTGTTCAATCCTGGCCATGGCATGCCATGCCATGCTGGCCTAGTGACCAAGACTGGGTGTGGTGGTGTGAGCCTATAATCCCAGCACTTGGGAGGCTGAAAACAGGAGGATCACTACAATTCTGATCTGTATAGTGAGACCCTGTACTAAAAATACATTTAAAAAAAAAAAAACACCACAAATCCTGGTGCAGTTTCAAGCTCAAGCTCAGCCACTCTCCCGAGCTGTGAGGGCTGCAGAAAGCTTAGGCATGGGGTACAGAACTGACTCCCCACTGTGACTAATCATGCTAAGCTCCCAGTGGCTCTGAACTCAATCCTTATCCCAGCCTAGCTAATAAACAAAACTGCAAAATTGCTGCCAGTGCATTCCTGGATGTGTCGCTGAGTTCCACGGAGCAGAGGTCACTCTCTGAGCCACAGCTCCCAGGGTCTCGTCATTTTTCTTGTTGTTGAGACAAGGTCTCACTATGTATTTCAAGCCGGTCTCGAACTTATAGCCATCTTCCTACCTTAGGCCCGGTGCTGGAATTACAGGTGAGAGCCACCACACCCTGCTTGTCCCTCGCCACTTAGCCTCAACACCCCTCAAGTATAACCGGGCACATGGCTACCCAGACCAGGGTATACCTTTCACCCCAGCATGGCCACAAGAATTTAAGCACTGCAGGTCCTATAGCCTTTAAAAAAAGTAATGCTAGCCGGGCACACATGAAGTCTCAGGACTCTGGGAGGCTGAGGAAGGAGGACCATAACCTCAAGCCGAGCCTTGGCAACTTAACAGTTTAGCAAGACCCTGTCTCAAAATAAAGTATTTTAAAAGGCCTGGGGATGTAGCTCAGTTGGAAAGCTATGGCTTCAATCTCTAGCACTAGAGAAAGAAAAAGAAAGAAGGAAGGAGCAAGGAGGGGAGGGGAAAGGAGAAGAGGGGAGAGGAAGCAAGCTTTTGTTTCTGCAGTGGAATGCAGACACGGAGCTTATATGTCTATACTGACCTTGTGGGTGAGGACAACATCCTAGGCGTGGTGGAATAAGAAAAAAAGAGTACCTGAGGACCCTGCGTAACTAAATCTGCCTTGGCCTCTTGATGACCTCTGAACTATCAACAAGAGAAGTGCAACTTCTGTCTAGTGAGAAGCCAAGTCCTTTTCATTCTGTTAAAATAATTTGACCTGTGGGTCATATAATTCACAACCAAAGGGAAAGATGTCAGGAGAGCTCAAAGGACTCAGGCCACACCCCTGGAAAGTCAGTTCTCCCAGGATCACTACAGCCTATAGGTCACAAAACCAGAGCCACACATGCAGTGGAGCACAGCATGGCCCTTAGGCCCAGGCCAAACCCTGAAAGTTGGGGCAGGGACACTCTGTCCTACCTTTGCCCTACAGCAGCAGAGGTCCAAGTATCTCCATGCTTCCTAATTACTGCTCTTAAGGACAGGCCAAATCTGGTAGAGCAGCTGCTGGAGGCTCCTACTGCAGGCTTGGGCGGAAGTGGGGAAGGGAGGGAGTGCAGAGCTCAGAACGCAGGCACAGCTGAGACGCAGAGGGAGAGGAGCTGCCACGTCTCTCTGGTCCTGGCATCCAGGGCCCTGGTGTGGCTCAGCTGGCACCTGCCAGTTGCTACCGAATCCCAGCCACTGGCACCTG
>NW_004524986.1:301220-301936 GCF_000260255.1 Octodon degus | reverse complement strand
ATTGTGTTTCCTCTATATGTTTCTGCATTTGATTCTTTAGTTCAGATGCTATGAATTCAGTTTTCTTTTCTTTGAGAAATTAATTCTGTCCTGAGTTCTTCTATATCTTTCTGCTGTTGTTTATTTGCTTCTGATGCTATTAATTCATACATTTCATCTGAGCTAGTGTCCCCTGCACTTATTATGTGTGGGCTCGAGGCCTGAGATTGTATTTTGCTCCTTTTCTTTGTCACTTTATATAGCACTGACCTCTGCCCTTTGGTATAGAGCTTTGGTGCAGTTATATCCTTATCACCTAATGAAATTCAGGTACTGATATACACATTCTAGTTCATGCATTTGTGCCTGGGTTGGGTCTGGCTACTGTGCTCAGCTCCTTATTGTTGTTGCCCTTGGAGGTGGGCCTGCTGTACCCCTCTGGTAAGATGTTCTGTTCCTGGAATAGCAGTGTGGTTTTGACCTTGTTCTCACTGCAGGGACTTTAGCTGCAGGTTTTCACCCGAAGCCTGTATTCCAGGTCTCGGCTAGGTCTGAAGGGTATGAGGAGGGGGGGACAAGAGAGTACAGAAGCTCTCACACACTCACCAGTGCTGTGCTTTGTTTTTTTTTTTTTTTCCTCTTTGAATTTTATACTTAGCAAACATACCTTTGAAAACTAAAGGTAATATTTTCTAGTTATACAAACTTGAAATATTTTAATACCTCCAGAAGTAGCA
>NW_004524986.1:287830-300961 GCF_000260255.1 Octodon degus | reverse complement strand
TAAATGGAAAAAAATTAAAAAAAAATAAAAATAAAGGTCATTGCAGATTTCTATGAAACAGTACCAAACTTATGTTGGGTTATACACTTATTTTTTTCCATATATGTGTGTGTATGTGTGTGTAAAAGAGAGGGAAGAAGTAATATAAAGTCAACAGAAAATGGAAATACACTTTTTAAAGTTTCTAATACTAGGAGAAGATATCATACAATGTCTTTTAAATAAATTGTAAGTCAAAGATATAGTGTAAATCTTAGAACAAAAATTAAGATTAAGCAATGTTCAGAACATTAAATACTAATTAATTAAAAATTAAATATTTCAAAACAATTGAACTAAGAAAAAGTTTTCATGATCACAAAGAAGTACTAAGAGTAAAATATAAGATAAATACTGGAATGGCAAATAAATGACCAGCACTTCTAACAGTTTGAGGATAGGATACCACACAAAGTTCTAGTGTGTTGTGGACATGCATAATGACCATGAAAGTTACTGGTGGCGAGGCGTCACTTGTGGGACTGAGCTATAGCTATTTCTTTGAAACCTACCCTGTAGACTCAGGTGGAATCATGACCCATAGGGTGGAAGAGAAGTCCATTTGTAGAGTGTGCTGATGGAAATATTTTACTGCTGAACACAAAAGAGTAACTGAAAGACTACTATTGTATACCTTTTATTCTCCTGTGTTTAATTGTTTGCCCTATTTGGTGGGTTCTTTCCATTCTCATTCATGGGGCTGTGATCAATTTGCTTCCTCTCTAGAACATCATGTAGTAATCTGTGCTAGCTTGGCTTTGTCATCATGAAATTCTTGAGTTGTTCTTTGTCAAGGAAGTGTTTCACTTCTCCATTGAACTTTAAAGCAAGTTTTGCAGAATATATCAGTCTAGGTTGGAATTTGTTTTCTTGCAAGACTTGAAGTACTTTGCTCCATGCTCTTCTTGACTTGATGGTTTATGAAGAGAAATCTGCTGTTATTCTAATGGGTTTTCCTTTAAATGTGTTATGTTTCTTTTCTTTAGCGGCTTTTAGTGTAACTGTTTCTATGCTGAATTTCTGGGATCTTGATTATTACATGTCTGGGTGTGGTTTTCATTGGGTTGATGTTATTTGGAGTTCTATACCCTTCGGTTGCATGAATGTCAGATTGTTGCCCCATATTTGGGAAGTTTTCTGCTATTACTTCTGCCCATATTCTTTTTATATCATTTGTATTGACTCCTTCCTTCTCATTGATGCCTATTAGTCTCACATTGTTCATCTTGCAGGTATTGAATTACATTTTCCTGCATCCTACTTGTTTTAAAGAGATCTTTTCTTACTTTTTCACTAGCTGCAATAGTGTCTTTAAGGTCAGAAAGTCTATTTTCATTTTCCCTCAAACAGTTTTGCCAGCTTGTGATTGAGGTTTTAATTTCCTGTATATCACTTTGAACCTGTTTCATACATTTTATTTCTTTCCTAAATTGCTTATTCAGGGGTTCTATCATTTTTATATTCTGGCTCTATTTTTTTTTATCGGTGTATTCTTTAGAAGCACTTAATACTTCTTTGATTATAGTTATCACTAAATTTTTTAGTTCCGAAATTATTTCTGATCTGATTTCTTCTATACCTTTTTGCTGTTGTTTCTTTACTTTCAACGCTATTATTTCAGAGATATCTGGCATGTGAATTCCAGTTTCATCATGCTAGTGTCTTCTGCAGTTATACTGGGTGGACTCAGGGCCTGAGACTGCATTTTGTTCCTTCTCTTTGTCATTTTGTATACCACTGTCTTCTGAACTTTGGTGTAGAGCTTAGATAGAGTTATTACTTTAGTACCACATCTGGATCTACGAAGTTCAGATTCCTCCAAGTGGGTGTTTTTTTGGATCTGGTTGCTGTGCTCCACTTCTTTCTGCTGCAGCGATTAGAGTTGAACCCTTTGTGTCTCTCTGGCAAGATGTTCTGCTCCTGAATCAGCTGGGTGGGTCTTGCCTCTAGTCTCTTTGCAGGGAGTTCTGCTGAAGGGTTCGTTGCTGGGCCTGCACTCTGGGTCGAATGAAGATCCGCTAGCCCCGGGTGGTCTCACTCACATGCCAGGCCTGCGCTCTGGGTCTATTCAGGATCCAGAGGACCCTGGGTCATTTCACTCACTCCCCAGGCCTGCACTCTGGGTGTATTTAGGATCCGCGGGCCCCAGGTCCTCTCACTCTCCGGGCCTTCGCTCTGGGTCTCCAGGGCTGTGCTTTGGTGGGTCTGCAGGACTCCCAAGAGTGTGCCAGATGTTCTCCTTCACAGGATGGGCTATGCTGGCTCTGGATGGGTGGGGGAGGTCTAGAGAATGAAGGGAAAAGCCTCTCCCATGCAGTGGGCCTGGGCTTGGAGCAGCAGGCACAGGAGGGTCTGGGTTTTTTCGGACATGGAGTGGGCCCAAGGCTTGGTGGAAGTTCTGAGTCACAGGGAGGGCTTTGCTGGGTCTAGATGAATGGGGGAGGTCTGGAGAGCATGGGGAAAGGTCTCTCTCACGTGATGGCCTGGGCTTGGACCAGCGGGTGGGTGCAGGACAGAACAGAAGCTCTCCCACACACTCACAGGGCCTGGAGTTGGTCGGATATCAGACTCAAAAATTCCTGAGCTCTACTCTAAAGTTTTACATATATGGTGGTAGTGTTAGTATTAGGGCTTAAATTCACAATGCATGGTGGTTGCAATCTTTTGTTTATCAGAAATGATGACTGATCCTGGGAAAACATGAAGTGTGTGGTAGGAAGGAATTGGACAGCTAACCTCAGTCATTGGGCTATGCTCCAAAGAGAGTCCATATCCCACTTCAATAATTTTGGAAGAGCAGAAAAGACTCCAGGAAGCTGTGGTTGGGCTTATGTTATGCATCCAGGTCTGTGTACAGGTTTAAAAAAATTCTTTTCTAAACCAGGCATAGTGGAGCATGCCTGCAATTCCAGCACTCAGGAGATTGAAGCAGGAGGATCACTATGAATTTAAGGCCAACTTGGGCTACATAGTGAGTTCAAGACTAGTCTAAACTACAGAGGAAGACCCTGTCTCAAACTGCCCTTGTTATTACCTGTGCAATTGATTCCAATTTTGTAACTCTGTGTGTTTCCACAGTAACTTCCGTTTTGTAAAACTTTGATTTGTTTTGTAAACCTCCCCAACCATGCCTTCCCTGAAGAATGTGACTGTTTAAAGAAAGTGTTTCTCAGTATTCTGACAGAAGATAAGAAATGTTCCTCAACATTCTACAAAATGAGTTAAACTGTACTTCCTATGGGAACAAACAGATAACTTGAAAATAGGTGAAACTATCATCTGATGTCCTTCCGACTACTGGAACATAAACAACGCCTAAGCCAAATAAGGACGTATTCCTGTAGGGTTTGCAAAATGTGACCTTGTCTATGGGATCAAAGAGTTAGCCCTTGGTCATGACTAACTCAAAATAAGCTTTGTAAAATCCCCCCTCCTCCCCCTAATCTTGTGGTTTTTCCCTTTGAAAACTGCCTCACCTAGACTAAGCATGCACATACTTGGAGACAAGAGTATGTGCCACCGCTGAGCTCAGCTAAATAAAGTGCTTTCTTGCCTTTTTAAAGTTTGAGTCTGGTTTTTGATTTTTGGGTTACAAGACCCTCTCCACAAAAAGTTGGCCTCTAACCAGTGGTGCATGCCTATAATTTCAGCTACTTGGGAGGCTGAAGCAGGAGGATGGTAAGTTCAAGATTGGCCTGGGCAACTTAGCAACTTAGTGAGACTTAGATGGAAAGAAAAAAAGAAAGAAAGAAACAAAGAAAGACAGACAGACAAGTGCAGCTGGCTATGGATGTAACTCAGTGCAAAAGTCTTGGGTTTAACCTCCAATAGAGCACAAAGAAAAAAAAAATTCTTAAAGGGCTGAGGGTATCGTTTTATGGTAGAGTGCTTGTCTGAGTTCAAGTCCCAATCACACACACACACACACACACACACACACACACACACTA
Organism: Octodon degus; assembly: GCF_000260255.1. NCBI lineage: Eukaryota > Metazoa > Chordata > Mammalia > Rodentia > Octodontidae > Octodon > Octodon degus. The sequence goes on along the minus strand of NW_004524986.1, from coordinate 296,972 downwards.
AAAGAAAAATGAAAAGAAATTTTAAAGGGCATTGGCAATGTATCTCAAGGGCAGAGGACCTGTGCAAGGCCCTGGTTCAACTCCCAGCACCCCTTCCCAATGCAGCTGCTGGGCCTACACGTGCTTGAGGGGCATCCTGTTTTCCATGCTAGGTGTCTCTATGTAGTGCACTTCATTCTGGTTTTCTTTCTTTCTGGTTCCTCCGAGCACCCTGCAGAAGAGCTCTGTGCCTCTTGTTGTCTCCTGGAGGCTTGGGGAGCCCTTAGTGATTGTTGGTAGGTTCTGGTCACTCCAATCTCTGCCCTGCCCTGTCATTATTAGACTTTCATGTGTCCCCTCCTATTGTCTTCTGGTATAAGGGTTCTCCTTGGATTTGGGGCTCACTCCAATTACATAATCTCATTTTGAGGGCTGTGCTCACATTGCAGAAACCCTGTTTCCAAAAATAGTCTCCTTGTGAGGGGCTATCATTAAACCCACTGCAAAATCTGGCACCGTAAGGGCCAGCCAAATAGCTCAGTGGATTAAAGTGCCTGCAAACAGGCACAGGGGTTTAGGGTTCGATCCCTGGGCCTGCTGTGCTGGCCTTGCCCCCCGGACACACTTAGACAGCAATTGAATTAGTTTGAAAACAGGTGTCTGTGCCCTGTCAGTCCTCATCTCTGCAGAAACTGCACAAGGCAAGATCTTTCTCGATAATGATCTCTGTGCCCAAATTTGTGTCACTGTCACAAGCTGAAGGATACAGATATGAGGGGGCTATAAAAGCACAGTCTTCTTCCAAAGAACCAGTGGTATGAAGCCACTCTTTCATTTTTCTTTTATCAGATTGATGTGCCAATTAAAAAAATAATTTTGGAAAATGGTTTTGTTTGTTTTCTAAAATTTTTATTCATAGCAGGACCTGTCTGTAGTCCATAGTGATTGCAGTCCTCGTGGGGGTTCGATGCAGGCCCGCAGCTCACCTCAGCTCTCGTCATGGCTCCTCCCTGCCTTCTATCTCTTGGTTCTTTCCCATTTGTAGAAGATCTACCTTCCTGCTTCCTATGATCTATCCTTTGTTTTTCTCATTAAATTGTTCTTAGCTTGGGTTCTCTTATAAGGGCAGGAACTTCCTACACTAAAATTTCAGGCCTGAATCTGAGCGTACATTTTTCGCCCTGACTGGCGAATTTAGTCTTTGGTCTTGCATGCCTGCTTTCCTGTCCTAACACTTTCTGCCACCTGATGTACCTTTCTAGGTAAACAAGGTAGGCTTTAACTTCTAGGTAGTCTTGACTTAGTAGGTCGCCCCTGGTGAGAATGAATGAGTAAAGCACAATGAATCAGTAAAAGAAATGAGTTAGTAATGTAAAGACTATGGAGTTGCAGAGTTCCTCTGAGAAAGAATTATTAATTCCCCAAAGAGTTTGAAGAAAACACATTGACCTACAACAAGCTTGATTTTAACAATTTACTATACTTGACTTTACTGTACTTGTGGGAAAGTTTTAAAAGAACAGATGGAAATATTGAGGATTTTGTTTTGAATTAACCTTTATGAAAACAGCCAGGTGAGGTGATGTACGCTCTGAACCAAAAGCTAGAGTCTTTCCTGAGCAAATTAACATGCTCCCAGATGGATCCAGTATACTTGATTTTACTATATTTCAGTGTGCATATATGTTATTATCAAGTTATTATTATACTTCTGTTTGTGAACCAGTTTACTGTAATCTAGGTTGGACTAAGAATATTTATCCAAGTGCATTAAAAGATAAGAACAATAACCCTGAGCCCCACATGGTGGTGTATGCCTATGGCCCCAGTACTCAGAGGCTGAGGCAGGAGGATCACCAGAAGTTCAAAAGCAGCCTGCCTGAGTCAATTTGAGGCCAGCCTGAACTACAAAGTGAGACCCTGTCTCAAAAAAAAACACAACAACAACAACTGAACAGTAGTCCTCAAAGCCATGGAATGGTCATGATTTTGTTCCAGTTACATGGGCCAGTGTTGCTTCCCTTAGCATTTTCTAAGAAGCAAGTTTGAGGTTGTATTAGCTGACAGATTTCTTTCATTTTAGGGATATGGTTAGCAGCCTAAGGGATTGAACTTAGGGCCCTTATACTGAGCTATATTCCCCAGCTCTTTTTATTCTCTCTCTCTCTCTCTCTCTCTCTCTCTCTCTCTCTCTCTCTCTCTCTCTCTCTCTCTCTCTCTCTTGTATTTGGTACAGGTCTCACTATGCAGCTCAGACTTGTAGTGATCCTCCTGTTTTCAGCTTCCCCAGCGCTGGCATTACAGATGTGCACCACCATGCCCAGACTCAGTAGCTGTCTCAGCATGCTCCAGGGGCATGGCTGGCATGGCATGCAGGACTGGAGATAGAACCCTGGTCCCTGTGCTTGCCAAGGCAGGTGCTTAGTCTGCTGAACTATCTCTCTGGTCCTCATTTTTGTTTGTTTGTTTTTTAAATTTTTTTTTTTTTATTTTTAGGGAAGCCATGGAATGGCTTCTGGGTGTTGAAGGTCTCACTACTAGATCAGACTCGTAGTGATCCGCCTGTTTATAGCCTCCCAAGAGCTGGGATTACAAGCGTGTGCCACTATGCCCAGTCTCAGTTGTCATCTCAGTGCACCCCGGGGGTGGGGCCAGCATGGCAGGCTCGGGGATCAAACCCAAGGCCCCTGCACCTGCTTACAGGCACTTTAACCTGCTGAGCTATTTGGCAAGCCTTTTTTTGTTTTTTGAGACAGGATCTTATGATATAGTTCAGACTGAACTTGTACTTATGGCAATCGTCCTGACTTAGAGTCCTGAGTGCTGGAATCCCAGGTACATACCATCACACCCAGCTGGGAGCATGTTGCTCAGGAGAGACTCTGTTGGTCCAGAGGGTACATCACCCCACCTGACTATTTTCATAAAGGTTAATTCGAAACCAAGTCCTCAATATTTCCATCTGTTCTTTTAAAACTTTCCCACAGTGAGCTGGGTATGGTGGTGCACACCTGTAGTCCTGGCACTTGGGAGGTTGAGGCAGGAGTGTCACCACAAGTGTCTCAAAACAAGCAAAAACTTTCCCACATTGAAGCTAAAGTTTTATATGCACATGCAGAAATCAGCACCAAGAGCTGCAAAGTTTACTTTAATTACATTGTTTAATTTTTTTGCTTATTTTTATTTTTATTTATTTTGTTTTTGTTTTATTTTGTACCAGAAATCAAACTTAGGACCTCGTGCTTCTCAGGCAGGCACTTATGCCTCTGAACTCTCTCACCAGTCCCAATTTTATTCTTCTTTAACGTACATTTTTAAAGCAAAATATTTCTACATGCTTTGCAAAATGCAATAGTTACAATGCAGGTACAGCAAACGGAAACACCAAGGCACACCCAGGATTTGAAGCCAGATTTATTAACATCGACAGACATGCCTGCAAATCATTCCCAAAGTGCCAGACCCTGATCTCTGGTAGATGAGGGTTCACATGGATTTGCAGTTGAGACGTACAGAAGCAGCATATCTTGGCAGCTATTGATTGGTTGCACCTTATGTCCTTATTACTGACCGACCTAAGGGAAAATTATATCATATAGGCAAGTTCAAACTCCTGGCGAGCTCAGTTATGGAAATGCTTGGCTGAGGTCACATATGTGTTTAGGTGGGGTTGCTCTGATGAGGGTTTTATGTACTTGGTGCTGGAAAATCAATCTGCTTAGGGCAGTAGCAAGTTGCAGGCTGGCACAGGACCTCAGAAATAAAAGTCACCTCTCTATTTACCTCTTCAACTTGGTCCGTCCCCACACCATTCTCTTCCACAGAGGTAACTGTTTTACAACTATTTCTGATTTTTCCTTGAGCATCTAACTCCTTAGCTTTATTTATTTTATTTTTGCAGAACTGGGAAACTGAACCAAGGACTTTTGCACTGAGCTCCAGCTCCAGCTCCATCCATGCCCATCCCTCTTTTGAGACAAGGTCTTGCTCAGTCTCTAAATTGCCCAGGCGGGTCCTAAACTTAGAATCCTCCTGGAACTTAGAATTCCAAAAGTACTGGAATTATAGGTGTCCTCCAAAAATAGTGTTTACATGGTTACTCAATCATTTTTAGTTTTAGACATTGTATGTTGAATTTCTTCTGTAAACTATAAAAATATAGTTCCCTTTCTCTCCCTTACCTCTCCCTACAACCTAGACTTTTCTGTTTCTTTTATCCTTCCAATACAGATATATTTTTTTTTTATGTGTGTGTGTGTGTGTGTGTGTGTGTGTGGCCAGCTCAGCCCACCAGGGGGCGGGGCTGGCTGGCATGTGGTGCTGGGGGATTGAACCGCGGTCCCTGTGTTTTGCTAAGCTTGTTCTAAGTAGGTGCTTTAGACCACTGAGCCATCTCACCAGCCCCAATACAGATAATTTTAATCAAATGAAAATTCAATATTGTGCTAGGAGAACTCGAGCCATGATATTCTTTTTCTTTTGGCATACCTTTTTATTTTACCCATTATTACTTCTCTTACTTGGAGTTTTGTGTATATAAGCTTATTATTATATAAGCTTATTATTATTATTATAAGCTTATTATTATATGAGCTTATTATTATAAGCTTATTATTATTACTACTACTACTACTACTATTATTATTAGACAGGGTCTCACTATGCAGTTCAGGTTGACCTTGAGCTCACTTTGCAGCCCAGGATGATCTTGCATTTGTAATGATCCTCCTGTCTTGGCTCTCAAGTGCTGGGATTACAGGCATGTGCCACCACTCTCAGCTATAAGTTTATCATATGCAATAAAACTATTTTTGAGTTCATTCATTCATTCATTCATTCTATTAATTAATTCATTCATTCATTCATGTGGTGCAGGAAGTTGAGTCCAGGGCCTCTGCGCTGAACTACATCCTAAGCCCTTTTGTTATTTTTTGAGATAGGCTCTTGCTGAATCACTGTCTTTCCCAGGCTGGGCTCCAACTAGTGGTCCTCCTGCATCAGCCTCCCAGTATAAAGTTGATTGTTTTAAATCATAGCTAAAGATAGCAAAACTAGGCTATCAGGTGGCCCTTGGCAGACCTTGTAGCAAATTTTCTTGTCTCTTTTGTGTACCTTGCCTGCCAGGTGAGCATGTGGTTAGCTTTCCTGTACTGTAACAACTACGTGAGAAAATCACCAGGTAAAGAGGAAAGGCTTATTCTGGCTTACAGTCTGGCTCCATCCCTTGGGGCCCGTGGTAGCATAGCACATTATGACAGAAGTGAAAGCTGAGGACAGCTGCTCACCTCACGGCTGGAAAGTGAGGGAGGGAGAGAAATCCCACACCATGTCGGACCCAGGCATGCATCTGGAGACCTACAACCTCCCCCGGCCTGACCTCTTAAAGGCCCCTCCACCTGCAATAGCAGCACAGACTGGACCAAGCACTGAGCATGCAGTCCTCTGAGGCACACTCCAGGTACAGACTAGAGCAAGGGGCTGATTTCAGGATGGCCCTCGGGCTTCCAGTCCTCCTCTAGGCTTAGCTGCTATTCTATCTCGGGCCAAATCACATTTTATATTTTCATATTAAAACAAAAAAAATTAGGGTTGGTGAGGTAGCTCAGCAGACTACGTGCCTGCTTAGGCAAGTACAGGGACCCTGGTTCGATTCTGGGCACCACAAGCTGCTCTGGCCTTGCCCCAAGGTTTGGTCACCTAGTTCCAGCTCATGCATGCAATCCCAGCCCTGTGGAGGCTGAAAACAAGAGGGTCACTAGGAGTCTGAGCTGCACCAAATACATAAAATAAATAAATAAATTTTAAAAAGTTTAAAATAAAAATGAAAAAAATAATAAATGCTATCGAAAACAAAAGAAAATGTAGTATTTTAAAAAGCAAGAAGTCAAGCAGCATGGCACATGCCCACAGCCCCGGCACTTAGAAGGCTACAGAGGTAGGGTTCCAATTTCAAGGCCACCCTGGGTTGCATACCAAGTTCAAGGCCAACCTGGACTACCTGAGAAGACAGTCTCAAAAAACAAAGTTAAAAAAAGTTAATGTGAGAGAAACAGTGTTTGAACAAAATGTAGGATGGGGACGACTTCAGTTTCTCCAAGACCAAGATGAAATGAAAACTCTAATAGGCCCACTCCGTCCCCCAGTGCCAGAACTGGGAAGAGGAGCATGAGAGAGGCAAGGAGAACCATCTCGGCTCCTTGGGAAGGGTTTGCAGCAGCATGTAGTTGGGGAAGCCACATCCCACGGGTCTCCCGCCACTCAGGACGCACAGGTCATGCAGTAGAAGTAAGGCTAAATTCCCAGAGATCTTCCTGGCCCACTTTTTCTGTCTGCGACTGAGTCAGTTCACATCTGGAAGAGGAATATTTTCGAGGGAGCAGCACTGACCTGGCCACTTCCTCCACAGCCAAGCTGCACGTGGATCCCAACAGGCCCTGGCAAGGCGGATGATGCGGGCTCTGATAACGGGCCTGCAAACACGATGGCCGCTCTTGATACTGAAGAGTGGGTGGCGACACAGTTATAACTGGAAACAGGGAAACTAATAATTAAGAAATCTCACTCAAGAGATCACACGACACACAAGGAAAGTCTTAGGAGTTAGACAGGAGTTTCCCAGGTAATGAAACTCATGAACTGTATTCATCGTAGGGAGAGCAGCACATGCCAAGGTGTGGAGGACGGCACAGGGCATCGGAGGGGCAGACTGGCGCTGCCGGGTACATGGTGACCGAGATGGTCAAGCCCACCGGGGGAGCCACAGTGATGTGGGGCTTCGTGTGATGGTCCTGAGAAAGGGGTGAGAACGGGCTTCATGTGAAGGTCTTGAGAAAGCAGTGAGAATCGTACACTCCATGGTGCAGTTCTGGCTACCGCACTGAGGTGGGATCCTACAGACAGTGCTGGGCATGGGAAGCCTACAGCGCAGACAGACTGTGTGGGAGGGACTGAGCGGACATGGCACGAAGGCGAGGCTGACCCCTTCCTTATGCTGGCTCTTCTGAGTGGAAAGGCGTCTGTGGCGCATACAGGACCTGGGACAACTTCACGCTTGGGGCTGGCACATAGGAGGTTTTTGTTTTTGCAGAACCGGGGTTTGAACTCAGGCCCTTGCTCTTGCCAGGGAAGCGCTTACTCCACTGAGCCATCTCCCTGGCCACATAGGAGTTTTGACAAGATTCTTCAGGGCTAATCTAGCTTCATTATTTAAGACTAACTAAGCCATATCAGCTCTGTATTATCTCCAAATTCCACCATGGTCTGCTTGTGACTCTGTTGTCTGAGATGCTTAAAGATTACTCCTAGTTCTATAAATCAAATACCAGTTTGGATATAAATTTCTCTTTTTTTCTCCCAACGTTAACAACTTGCTCACTGTCCATAAGTTCTTAAAACTTCAAACTGCTCAAGGAAATAAAAAATAATGACAGAAGCAAATAAATTGGCTGGGAATATACGCTATCACTTACTTTGTGTGTTGGTTGATGCGGCATGAGAAAAATAGATCCATATTAATTTTACTGCTCAGTGGAGTAAAAAATACATTCTCCTCCCCAAAAACCTTAGTTTTGAAACAAACGGCCTATAACAAACCAGCACTACATTAGACAGAATTAAGTGGCGAATGCTGTGCTTCCAGGAGCAATGCCTGAGTCAGAGGCTGGAACTGGACCCCGGCCGCTGGGCTGGGCCTCCATAGAGCCAGGACTTGAGGCTGGGTGTGACTTGCTCTGCACTAAATGTTGCATTCTTTACACTAAGCTATCTCAGTGCAGCTCTTCACAGACTTGCTGTTGCCATGGTTCTTTATTTTCTTTTTCCTTTAACTATCTTCTCTCTTCAGAGTAGATCAAGAAAATTTTACATATTATATTTGTTTGCATGTGTTTTTGAGACAGGAACTCGCTCTGAAGTCCAGGCTGACCTTGAGCTGAAGGCAATTCTTCTGCCATGGTCTCCCAAGTCCTGGTGTTACAGGTATAGGCCACTGTGCCCAGCTCTCAGGGTAGTTTTGAGTTTACATTTCTGTTTTTTTTTTTTTTTTTTTTTGGTGGAACTGGGGATCGAACTCAGGTCCTTGAGCTTGCCAGGGAAGCACTTATTCCACTGAACCATCACCATCTCCCCGGCCCCTGAGTTTACATTTCTGTAAACTCTTTTCATCTGTTTATTTTCCTTGGAAAAATAACTATTCAAACATTTTACCCATTTTTGAATTAGGTGATTTAATTTTGTTGTTTAGCTTTAGGTAGTCTCTGTAATTCTGTGTTTTAATATTTATTCAGTTATATGACTGATGAATATTTTCTTTCTTTCTGTAGATTAACTTTTCTGCTTTGTTGATCATATATTTTGATATGAAGAATTTTAAAAAGTTTTATGAAGTCTAGTTCGTCTTTTTTTCTTTTGTTGCCTATTATTTTGTTGTCCAATCCAAGAAATCATTATAGCCAATTTTATATTTTGTTTGTTTGTTTTTGATTTTTTTTTGATACAGGGTCTCACTGTGCAGTTCAGATTTGTAGTGATCCTCCTGTCTCAGCCTCCCCAGCTCTGGGATTACAGATATATGCCACCATGCCAGTTTTGGGGCCTGCACGGCATGCTCAGGGTTCCAGGGCCCTAGAGATGGAACTCAGGACCTTGCACTTGCCAGGCAGGTGCTTGGACTGCCAAGCTACCTACCCAGCCCCAATATACAGTTTTTGAGTTAAGTTGCATCCCTATACTACATCATTTTATATATTTTGGCTATAAATATTTTGGCATAGCTCTATAAGGACTCTTTTCCAGTATCTATTATCTATTTATCTACTTTTTTTTTTTTCCAGTTACCTTGGAGTTTATTTAAACTAAGAGGAAAAGGTCATCATGTTTTCATGCAATACATATTTGGTTCTTTAACCATTGTGACAAGGAGCAGAAAGAATTAAGGAATGTTGCACTTGTGATCCATACAAAACACCAACATTTTGAGTTGTACATAATTAAAGAAATACCTCACTTTTGAAATACTGTGATAGCCAATACATAGAGGCATGCCTTAGGTGGGCATAGGAATGCAGCTTAGAAAACAACAACCAAAAAAATCACACTGGAAGTATACAATTTCTTTAAAATCACTGAGCAAGAAAAGCAACATTGAACTTTCATACTGATTTTA
>NW_004524986.1:285942-286895 GCF_000260255.1 Octodon degus | reverse complement strand
GCCTCAGGCTTAGCATGTGGTAAGCAAATGCAGACCCTTAAACTACAACTTCTTCCTTATTCATTTCTTTTCTTTTTTAAGAACTATAGTATTTTTAATGTTTTTTTTTTTATTTTTCATTGTACATTGTTATCTTCTTAGTGGTTATCCATAATACAAGATGCAGACAGGATATTCTATGCAAACACTATTAGCACAAATCTTTCTTCTCACTGAATTAAGTGAAAGTAGCTGTATATCTATCCTAACTATTCTGCATATACAGATACAAAATTGTTCTTCCTTTGTATACCCTTTTTTTGTTTAGTCCTGTCAGAAATGGGTATTCCATTGGCAACTAAATGCTATAGGTGCGTGAATTCAGCAAAACAATCTAACACAGCCCAGCAGTCCACAATAGTAGTGGGTTATCCAAAGAAGTTGTTGACTTGATCCTTTCACAACTCAGCACATTAATATAACTTTCTTTCTTTCTTTCTTTCTTTCTTTCTTTCTTTCTTTTTTTACTGTCTTAATAGTTTTGAGTTTTATTATTATTGTTTTAAACAACACTATCATAAGCATCTTGTCATGTCTTTAAACAGGTTTATGAGCACAGTTTTCTATAAAAACACAATATTTTCTAATACATGAACCATGGCCTAGGTGACTACTCCCCTAGTATTGCCTAGGCTTCTTTCAATTTTTGCTGTTATGAATGGAGATTATGTTTATTTTTATTATTTTTTATTGAGAAATAAATATAAATGAGACAGTTTCACAGCTGATTAATTAGACGGTTTTGATAATCAATACATTGTACATTATTATCGTCTTAGTGGTTATCCATAGCATAAGAAGCAGACAGGATATTCTGTCCAAACATTGTTAGTACACCTCTTTCTTCTCATTGAATTAAGTGAAAGCTATAAACCTATCCTAACTATTTTGTATATATAAATACAAAATGATCT
>NW_004524986.1:280313-285667 GCF_000260255.1 Octodon degus | reverse complement strand
GACTTGAGCCTTTTACAGATCATCATATTAATATGGCTTTACTTTATATACCTCATTTTTATACTTTTCTGCTGGATGGTTAAGACCAAGATATAGCAAGACCTATATAACAAAAAATGTAGCTTTTGTATCTGATAAGGTCAGCCAAGTACTCTCAGGATTTATCCTGTAGCCCTGTACCACCCTTTGTATACCCTTTTGTCAGTATCAGACATGAGGATGAGTCACGGCCATTGCTTGACTAATTTACTCTCTGTGAAAGCTTGAGAAAATGTTTTTTCTCTCCATGTGACTCTCCCCAGACTCACTTTAGATCATCGAACACATCCCTCTGTGGTTCCATAATCTTCTTGATCAGGAAATTTGGAGCACAACTGAGTTACATGTTGTTACAGTACAGGTTCTCATTTTGTCCCTAGTCTTCACTGATCTTGAAAGGCTAGGGCCAAAATGTAGGCTGACCTTGCAGCCCTTCCTTTTCTCCAATTTTGAACTGCTAACTTAGGTTGTTAAACCTCCAGAAGAGAAGCTAATTATTAACTTGTAATATATGCAGTTCGGTTTGCCCTATCTGTCTAAATATCAAACATTTTGGTATATCATGGAACAGATATTTTCCATGATCTGTTGATATGTCAAATTTTAAGTCCTTACAGAATATGAAGGAAAAATAATTATATAAAAGTAGAAATAAGCATTTACATATTTTTACAAAGAAATTTAGAAACCTAACCATATACGGAATTGTAAATCCTTATACTAGGGAGACAATATGATATTTACAAATGTGGGTCCGGTTTATTTCACTAATAAGTATATCTTCAAGTGGAATCCACTTAAATATGAAGGCTTAAAGTTTATCATTCTTTATAGCTGAGTAGTACTCTATTATGGCTTTCTTTATGTACCTCCTTTTTATACTTTTCTGCTGGATGGTTAAGACCAAGGTAAAGCAAGACCTATATAACAAGAAATATAACTTTTGTATCTGATAAGGTTAGTCAAGTACCCTCAGGATTTATCCTGTAATCCTATACCACAGTTTGCAGATGTTTTGTCAGTGTCAGCCATGTGAATGAGTCACAGCCATTGCTTGATCAATTTGCTTTCTGTGAAAACCTGAGAGAATGTTGTCTCTCCATGTGACTCTCCTTAGGCACACTCTATGTCATCAATCATGTTGCTCTGTGGCCCCATAATCTCCTTGATCAGAAAATTTGGGACACAACTGAGTTACATGATGTTACAGTATAGGTTCTCCTATGTCCTGAGTCTTCACTGGACTTGAAAGGCTAGGGTCAAAATGTTGGCTGTCCTTGCAGCCCTTCTATTTCTCTAATTTTTGGCCTTAAAACTTAGGTTGTTAACCCTCCAGAAGAGAAGCTTATTATTACCCTACAACCTAGGCTGTTAAGCTTAACCTCACTATCTGTCTGAATATCAAACATCTTAGGCATAACATGGAACAGGTATTTTCCATCAAGTATTGATATGTTAAACTTGAAGTCCCTACAGAATATCGAGATAAAAATTTTAATAATGAAAAATATTTAAATAATATGAAGAAACAATTACATATTTTTACACAGAAATTTAGAAATCTAACCATATATAGCATTGCAGCAGGACAGTCCTGTGACATTTTTTTTCTTGTGTCTTTTTTCATTTATTACCCATTAAAAAAAAACCAAACTTTTACTTGAGAGACAGTATGGTAATAATTGGTATGTCATGATAAGACATATATATTTAGAAGACCAGGATGACAGGCATTTCAAGTGTGAACCTTCCATTACACATTGCTATCTTCAGTGAAGTTGCTTGGTTCACAGGTATCAGCATGTATTATTAGTCAGGGTGAGAATCCTACCAATTAACTGCTAGTTTCAAAAACCTGCTGATGTTTCTTAGGATCATTGCCTTGCCCATCTTGTTTGTATAAATGTATGGTGTTGTCCCTGTCCTGTTTCCCATCTTTTCTCCTTGCCATCTCCTTGTCCAATCCTCAAGTTCTTGCTTTCCTTTTAATTGTGTTATACCTTTCTATTTCTATTTCTTCTTTTGAGTTCTTATACTAGGGAGACGATACAATATTTACACATGTAGGTCTGGTTTATTTCACTTATGAGTATATCTTCAAGTGCCATCAACTTAAATACAAATGCTTCAAGTTTATCATTCTTTATACAAACATTCAGTGAATGTTTGGCTCCTCTTTGCACAGCTGGTAGTGCCTATTGCAGATACTATGAGTCCTTCCCTGCTGTCTTTGGTGCATCCAGCTGGCCATCGGTCTTCAGTTCTCTCCTAGTGAATCCTTTCTCCAGCTGCAGGGAATGTGGTGATGCTTTAGCTTTTATTTGATGAGGCCTCTTAGTCCCTCAGGGCTACTAGACTAGAAGTTGACCTCACACTTGCTTACTTGGAAACCATCTACATGCAGCATACCTAAAACACCTTTGCACTTTTCCCTAGAAAATCCTGAATTGTGGGCTGTCTTAATAACTTTTCTCATTGCTGAAACAAAATACCCAACACACAGGAGGAGAGGTTGATTGAGCTCACCATTTGTAAAGGTATCAGTCCAAGAGCAGCTGTATCCAAGGCAGGGTGGTATCATAGAGGATAACAGTTTATAGAGGTCAGAAAATAGCATAGCAACAAGGGGCAGACAAGCCTCTTTCTGTCCCTCACTCAGTATCCAATCTACCAGGATTAGGGAAGTACTAACCCAACCAGTGGACTGATTTAATAATCACTTACCTTTAATCCAAGCATGGCATCATGAATCAGTCACACTCTATATCCAGCTACCTCTGGAAAAGCCCCACTTGGGGCTCCATGAGGCTCAGGGGGACATCTAGACATAAGCTATAAGGATAGATATCATGGTGCGTTCCAAGTTTTTCTCTCAAGCTAGTGCCCCTCTCCTTAAATTGCTCATGTGAAAGTGTTGCCTTGGCCCCCATCTTTCAAACTGCAGGGATCTCATGAAGGAAGAGATTTAGGAACAACCATACAGTTTCTGCTTAGAATTCTAGGAAATGGCCTGCTTGCAGCTAACTTTGTCATCTGCCATGTCCGGCCCTAGGTCTCAGCAGAGATTTCTGTCTTAACATTATTCATACACTCAGCCACCCACTTGGGTCAGCTAGCAGTTGTTGGAGTTGAATGAAGTGATGCTTCTTCTTTCCACAGTTGTACACTGAGTTGAGCAAATCTGAAAACTGTATTTCCTGAAATTTTGTTTTCCTCAATTTAAATGTGAATCTTATGAATTTGCAATGAGAATATTTAACATTCTTTGAAGTACCTGCAAGGTGGTTTTACAATTTGATTTTTCTGTTCAAACACTCTTTTCATTCAATGAGTGTGGAATGTGACTTGGGGTGTGTGTGTGTGGGGGGGTGTGTGTATTAGGGGACAGCAGCAGTCTCTCATTGTGGACCTTAATCTCACATACTGAATTTTTGATCTCTGTTTGATAGAATTTTCTGTTTGATGGGGGAAGGGGCTCACATTTCACATTCTTTTCTTTCTTCCTTTTTTTTTTTTTTTCAGGACCAGGGATGGAACTCAGGACCTTACACTTGCCAGGCAAGCACTTATTCCACTGAGCTATCTCCCCAGCCTACAATCTTGCATGCAAATATTTTATTTTATAAAATGGTAATTGCTTTGTACAAAAGTGCCTCCCACATGCATTGGTGTCTATTAGTTCTGAGCAAATCACAAAGCCTCTGCATCAGCAAATCAAGACTTGATTGGTTGGGTTTGCCTGTGTTAGTTACATTTTTGTTGCTGAGCCAAAATATCTGACACCTGAGGTTAAAGGAGGGAAGATTTATTTGGCTCACAGTTTGCAGAGGTTTCAGTTCAGGTTGGCTGGCTCCAGGACAGCATGGCACAGCAGAGGACAAACTGTCCATGGCAGGCCACAAGGGGTGTGTGTGTGGGGGGTGTGTGTATGTATTAGGGGACAGCAGCAGTCTCTCATTGTGGACCTTGACCAACAAACATAGCTGCTCTTTCTCTAGAATATATGTTACCCAGGCGACCCTTAATCCTAGCACCAGCGAGTGTATCCCAGCATCACATCTGGGTCTCAGAAGTGCACATTATGTCCAGCCACCTCTGAGAGGCTCACTTACAACTGCCTGAGGCTTTAGGGGACATCTAGACTCCAGCCATAACATGCCCTATCTTCAGTTTCCACATTGGACCTTTATAAGGCTTCTTAACACAAGAACTGCTTTTTCTTCTAGTCACAAAAATATTCCAACATTTGCATCGTTTGTAGGGAGACTATGTGATTTTTTGCCTTTGAGCAGGTATTCAGCAGATTACCCATGAGGCAAGAGACAAGCTCATGGGAAGAAAACTGGACCAGGACCCGAGAGACCTGATTAAAGTTCAGAAATGTTTGCAAGAAACTAGAAATTGCTGTTAGATTCATTCTTAAAATAATCACTTTCAGTTTTAGAATCTTTTTTGTATTTCTTTTCCTAGGAAGTCTCAAGTAATACGAATTATTATCTATCACTAATATAAAGCCATAATACCATAATGTAAAACTTTACTGTTTTGGTTTCTTTATTTTAGGGACGATGTCTCACTATGTTGCCCAGGTTGGCCTTGAACTCCTACCAACAGTGATCCTCCTGTTTCAGCTTCCTGAATAGCTGAGACTACAAGGTAAGTCACAAGCACTGGCTTACAGACTTTAAGGAATTTTCACGTATAAAAATTCAGAAATGTTCACTTTCTTTTTTTTTCAAATTTTTTAAAATTTATTTGTGTGTGTGTGTGTGTGTGGTCAGCTCAGCCCACCAGGGGGCGGGGCTGGCTGGCCTGTGGTGCTGGGGGATTGAACAGCGGTCCCTGTGCTTTGCTAAGCTTGTTCTAAGTAGGTGCTTTAGACCACTGAGCCATCTCACCAGCCCCTGTTCACTTTCTTAAGAGGAAAAAGTATTTATATATCACATCAACTTAACTGAGTATGCTAAAAAAGTTCAATCCAATATATATTATATAATATAAATGTAAATTAGCAGTAGCTTGCTTATTAAATATTTCCTATAGGTTTTTCTACATTTCTCTGATATTTATATTTTCCAACATGTAATAGTGATTTGTGATTTGTTTCTTTCTAAAGAGGTAGTTATATATTCCATTCTTCTTCATAACTTTTTCTATATATCAATAGATGTTGCATGTCTTCCCATGTTTACTTTATATCTAATCACTTCATCCTTTTTGTTCCTTTTGTGTAGGGATTGATCTATCCAGTCCTTCCTTCCTTCCTTCCTTCCTTCCTTCCTTCCTTCCTTCCTTCCTTCCTTCCTTCCTTCCTT
>NW_004524986.1:252134-280213 GCF_000260255.1 Octodon degus | reverse complement strand
TCTCTCTCTCTCTCTCTCTCTCTCTCTTTCTCTCTCTCTATTCTTTCTTTCATTTTTTGTGTCAAAGATAGAATCTAGGGCTTTCATACTGAGCTACATTCCAGATTGCCCTGCTTTTTTTTTTTTTTTTTCTTAAAACAGGCTTTCGCTAGGTAAGTAAATTGGCCATGGTGGGCTTGAATTTGCAATACTCTCTCAGTTGGAATTACAGGAAAGTGTCACTATAACTAGCTTGGCTTAGGCTGGTTTTGCATGCCTGGACACGATGATCCTCCTGCCTCTGTCTCCTAAGTCACTGGGTTATGGGTACATATGTCTGTGCTACCTTGCCTGAAATTTCATAGTTCATTTAACCCAAAAAAATTTAAACATTTACCCTGTTTCCAGTGCATAGAACTGCAATAGTATTCACAAGTGCATATTTTTTGAACTTAAAAAATTTTTTTATTAATTTTAATGAGAAAGAAATAACAATGAGATAGTTTCAAAACAGGTTAGTAGGACAGTTACAATAATTAATATATTGCATAGTGTTGTCTTTATAATAGTTATTCAGAGTACAGGATGTAGATATGATATCTTCTCTAGACAATATTATCCAAATTTTTCTTCTCATTGACCTAAGAGAAAGGAGTTGTATATCTATCCTAACTATGAACTTTTGAGAGTACCTTTTAGGCCAACTTCCTGAAAGGCAGAAGGTCAGACTTTGCCCCTGGCTAAGCAAAGCCTGGGGCCCCACACCTAGGAGGGAAGGGGACATCTAGACCCTTCCCATTTCCCCTTCCCATTTCTCTCTCTGCTGTTCACTCCACCTTGGCCCTAGGGACCTCCATAAGAATGGTAGGAACGAGAGAGAGAGAGAGAGAGAGAGAGAGAGAGAGAGAGAGAGAGAGAGAGAGAGCGCTGGAATCCATAAACACTTGTATTCTAATTGCCCGGATGCCTCCTACTATTTGAGGCAGATTCTGAACTGGATTACTATGGCTTGCACAGCATGAGACCCTTGGTGGACAGCAGGTCATCATAAATAGCTGCTAGAAAAGCCACAGTGGGTTCCCCCAGAGCCTGCATTTTCAGGGTCACAGTCGTGGTGAAGAGTTCTTTCCTGCATAACTAGATTTGTAGAATCATGCTCTCCTGGCCATTGGTAATCAGGGTAGTTTCTAACTGCTGGAAGCTCTTACATACTCTATTTAAGCTGGAAGGTACAATAGGTTGAAAATAAGCTTTTCATGGAGGTAAGCGAAAGTTTGGAGAAACTCCCCATCAGGAGGACTGGTAAGTAAGCCCCTTGTTCTCATGTTTCATAGGATCTTTAGACTATGCCCATCCCTCTCATCCTCCTGATTAAATCTACAATTATCTAATTAGATGAGCATTTCTAAGCAAAGGGATGGAGGGAAGGAAAAAAAGTGAAAGAGAAGTAAAATAAAATTAGATGTGTTCTGTACATGCATCAGCTCCACACGATGAAAGCAATCATTATGTACTACAAACTCTCCCTAATAAAACAATTAAAATTTTAAAAAATCTTAATAGAATTTCCTTTCTTCTTGGCAACAGCCTTAATCTTTCATGCCTATTTTTCTCTGGCATGACTGGAACATTTGCAGTCTTCGAGATAATGTCCTAGTGCAGTATGGTAGAAACACAAGCAGGTAATTATATTCTTTTAGTGAGCAGGGGAAGATTTTTAAGAAGGGAAGGGTACATTGCAAATTTTTGGAAAGATGAATAATAGTGAAAAACATTGTGCTTTGGTGATACACATGGAGTATTTTTTTTGTGAACTTTAGCTTTTCTTTACTGGAGGCAGTTATTTATACAATGTATAGAGTACAGCACTAGAATAAGGTAGAGTTGGCCCAAAATAAGTCTTGGTCTTATTACTGATTGACCTTTTTTTTAATGCAGAGAATTGTATCCAGAACTTGCATTAAGCTACATTTTCAGCCTTTCTTTTATTTGATTTTTGTTTTTGAGATAAATTTTTACTATGTAGCTTTGGTTTTGTTATTTTATTTCTCCCTCCTGAGACTTGAACCAAAGGCACTCTAATCCAGTGATCTACCACCAAGTTACCTCTTCAGCCCTTGGCATGTAGTTTAGGATGGCCTAAAACTCGCCATGTTTCCCAGGATGCTTTTGAGCTCAATGTGACCCTCGTGCTTCAGCCTACTGAATGCTGGAATTACCAGCATGAACCGCCATGCCTTGGTGGACTCTTTTAATGTTTATTTTCAGAGAAACTCTCCCTAAGTTGCTAAACTGCTGAGATTTTCAATCCTTCTACCTCGAGTGTGCTGGAATTCAGGTGCCGGTACTGAGTCAGAGTGGATCCATTTCCTAGAAATATCTGTGTGACTGGTCCATGAGAAAGACTATGAAAATTGAGCCACTTTTGTTCAGCAGATCCCATTGGGCCCATCATCTCTTCTGAAGATTTCTTGACTCCTTTCTTCCATAAGCTAAAGGAAAACATCTTGGTGTGTGTGTGTGTGTGTGTGTGTGTGTGTGTGTGTGTGTGTGCACTCCCTGCTTGCCACTTTACACTGGGATCCTGGGTTGTCACTCTATTTCTCATTGTGTTAAAATTGTGTCTACATACACTTTTCACTCTCTTGACAATGAGAAATTTATGTACTTTGTATTTCTAACATTTAATCATGATGGTGAGGTACCTGCCAATTAAATAGTATGACCCAAGTAAACATTTGTTGAGTAAATGAGTGATGTATCTCAAATGCTTTCACAGAACTTAAAACAGATGGCATAAAAATAATTTTCTTCATAACTTCTTTTATAAATTTCAATTTCCAAGCTTTTATCAAGAAAAAGATTTAGTTCTTTTTCATGATGCTTTAACTAATAAAATGTGGGGTTAGGACTATTTTCTGATCCATTCTAGGTACATAGATATACAATAAGTGGCACAATTCACAGAAGGTTAAGTTTTATCAAACTTGGTGAACAACAGGATGAAAGTTGTTTCAGACCTTTGACTATAGCTATGTCCGTACATCCAAGATAAAATTAATTGCTCGACCCTTCATCCATACTTTTTGTAAATACATAACTTGGCAGTGTCAATTCAGATCATTAAAGTAATGTATTGGAGATGTTTTCTTTTTTATCTCAGGTGCCTTATTTCTTTGTTACATAAATGATAGTAATTCTGTGCTTAACATAATTTATATTCCCATTGTTTATCAGTTGGATTCAATAAAAGTGCTGTTGCTTTCTTATTTGTTCTGCTCAGCATTTGTAGACTTTTAAAAACAGCTGGAGTCATTCAACATGAATGGGAGCAATTATGACTGTATAATATAATTATGTAGTTTAGGATGGCCTAAAACTCCTTTCAGTTCTGTCCAAAGATCATCTTATATCAGCTGTGAGCTTTGATTTTAAAGTAATAATGTAATTGTCATTCAGACTTTTAATCTGATCTTTTTTATCCTCCCAAATTATGAAAATATCTTCTATTAGATTAAAAAATTCAGTCTTCCAGGATTTTTCAAAATCAATGTATATTTAATCTTTAAAACCAGGATGATATCTGGGTCTGGAGGTATACACTTGCAAACCCAGCACTCAGAAGACTGAGACAGGAGGATCACTGTGAGTTTGAGGCCAGCCTGAGCTACTAAGTAAATTCAAGGCCAGCCCAAACTGCATAGTGAGACTCTGTTTCAGAAAGACCAAAACAAAAATCAAAACAAACAAACAAACAAATAAACAAACAAACAATAAACCAGGAAAAGCTATGTCTCCAACTTAACAACTATAGCCAATGAGACAATGTGTTGATGTTTGTATAAAAGCCCATGTTAGGGGCTGGTGAGATGGCTCAGTGGTCTAAAGCACCTACTTAGAACAAGCTTAACAAAGCACAGGGACCGCTGTTCAATCCCCCAGCACCACATGCCAGCCAGCCCCGCCCCCTGATGGGCTGAGCTGGCCACACACACACACACACACACACACACACATACATAAATATAAATTTTTTTTTTTAAAAAGCCCATGTTAATGTCATGTTGGGATATTTCAGCCTTAGATGTCACCATATTTTCAGTTATTATGTGTGGTTTTGTAGTTGAAATGAAATAGCTTTTTTGTTTTAATTTACTTTGTTTATTCCATTGTTGGTTTCAATACCACCACTGAAATACATATATACGTATGTACACTTACACAAATACTATATATATATATATATATATATATATATATATATATATATATTCATGTTAGGCAGACTCTATATCAAGCCCTAGTCTTTACTTTACAAGTGTCATTTCAACTATCTTGAGCATGATTATTATCTCTTCCTCTTAGGTTGTTGCCTTTATAAGAATGTACTGACCTTTTTTGTCTCTCTTAATCAGTCTGCTTGAAATCCACATTGTCTGCAACTAGAGTAACTACCCTTGATTTTTTTTGGTACTGGGAATCAAATTCAACTAATTCTGCTTTTGTCTGGAATCCTGTCACATGAACTAATGTTTTCTATCTTTTGATTTTCAATCTATCAATTACTTGATCAGTTAGTTCCTCCCAAAATGACTGCTGGTCAATTGCCCTTTGCTGGGTACATCTGAACCCAGATACCTCATGAGCCACTGCAGTCTTCTGTGTCCACTGCTCCATTCCGCTGTTGTGTTCTCTTTCTTTCTTTCTCTCTTTTTTCTCTCTCTTCTCTCTCTCTCTCTCTTTCTCTCTCTCTCTCTCTCTCTCTCTCTCTCTCTCTCTCTCTCTCTCTCTCTCTCTCTCTCTCTCCTTTTCTTTTTTGTGGCACTGGAGATCAAATTCATGACCTTGCACTTACCAGGAAGGTACTTACAGCCCTGAGCAGTCTCCCCAGCCTTACTGTTGTGTTTCTGATGCGTCTGGCATCATCAGTTGTCACCCTGAACCTGCAGGTTTGAGCCCCCCTCTGCAGTGAATCTGGGCTCAGGGAGTGATGACTCCATCTGTGTGGAAGCCACTCTCTTTGTTCTTCTTGTGGGGTTCAATTATCTCTTCAGATCATTCCTGGGCCTCAGCAACCCCACCCCTTCCTCCTCACGTCACCATACTCCAGCATCTGGTCACCACATCCAGGAAAGGCTCTTTCTCTGCTGTTTACCACTCTGCCATCTTCTTCAAAGTCCCTTGTGAATTTCATTTTGAGTTAAATGTGTCTCTTGTGTGACGTATATTGTTGGATCTTGCTTCTTGATCCATTCTGCCAGTCTATTTCTTTCAATCACTAAATTGAGACCATTGACACTGATGGTGATCACTGATACATATTGACTTATCCTTGCCATGCTGCTTTCCTGTGGTTGGATCCCTTATTTCTCCCTGTGATTCATCGTCTGCCTTCCCTGGTGGATTCATTTCATTGGGGTTCATCCTTGTTATCTCTTTCTAGAGTACCCTGCAGCATATTTTGGAGTGCGGGTTTGGTGGTTATGAATTACCTCAGGTTTTTATTTTCATGGAGGCATCTTATTTCTCCATCAATTTTGAAAAATAGTTTTGCCAGGTACATCAACCTGGGTTGGAAGTTGTTTTCATTTAAATACTTCATTTCAACCTCTCCTTGACTTGAGGGTTTGTGTTGAGAAGTCTGTAGTAATTCTGATAGGCTTTCCTTTATAGATGATTTGTTTCTTTTCTCTAACAACTTTGAATATTCTGTTTTTATACGGAATTTCTGAAATCTTGACTATTATATGCCTCACTATAGGCCTTCAAAATTCAAAGAATCAATCCAAAAATGGGCATCTGAGATGAATATACAAATGAAGACATAACAGCCAAAATGTACAATTAAATATAATTTAATTATATTTAACTAATTTCATCTACAAATTAAGAAGTATAAATGGCAAATAAATATATGAAAAAAAGTTCAACATTATTGGCCATTCAAGAGATGCAAATTAAAATAATGCTGAGATACCATTTTATACCAAAAGGAATGGATATCATCAAGAAGTCAATCAATAACAAATGCTGAAGAGGCTGTGGTGAAAAGGCACTCTTTTGCACTGTTGGTGGGTGTGCAGGCTGGTACAACCAATATGGAAAGCAGTGTGTAAATTCTTCAAATAGCTAGGATTGGAGATCCCACTGAAAGCAGCCATTCCCCTCTTGGGTATTTTTTCAAGAGACCTGAAATCATCATACCAGAGCAATATATGTCCACAACAGTATAATTTGTCATAACTAAAACTTGGAAGCAACCCAGATGCTCATCTATTGAAGAATGGTTAAAAAAATATGGTATTTTTATGACATCCACTGTTTATATTTGTATATGTGTGCTGTAATACAATTTACACTAGTCTCAGGGAGTAGGTACATGGACATAATACTTCTTGCTTTTTTAAAAATCCGCTTCCTCTTTCCACTTACCTTCCTTACTCTACCTCTAGGTCCCCTTTCCTCATTTTCATTCTTGCTATTGTTTTTATTAGTTCATGTTTATAACATATAACTTATAGTCACTGAGGTTTTTAGGTGTGTACATGGGATTTCTTACTTCTACTTACTTCCCCTTCCCCACCTCTTCCCTCACCCTTGGTCTCTGGATCCCCTTCCCATCTGCAAAAGATCCACTCCCCTGTCCCCTTCCATCCATTCTGTATTACACAGGCACCAGCTGGACCCAAAGAGAATGAGAGCAGAAATACTAGAGCAAAGGTCTCAACAACTTCCATCTCTAATACTATGCAGATTATAAAATCCCCAGCATTTCATACTAGGAAGGTTATAAATAATGTTCCCAATCCAGTCCCACCAAAGCCTTCTAAAATTACTTGGCTCTGAGAACTCTTCCACTTCCTCAGGTCAAAACTGCCTTTTTTTTTCTTCCTGTGTGGACAAAGGGAAAAGAACAGGATGAAGAAGTCAATTTTGGCATTTCATTGTTGACATTTCCTCAAGCAATCTCATTTCTCCCTCCCTCTCCCTATCCCCCCATCCCTCCCTCTCTGCCTTTCTTTCCTCTTCCCTCCCTTCCCCACCTCCTGCTCTCACTTTATTTCTTGCTTTCTTTCTCTGATTCAGGGGATCAAACCTTATACATAGTAGTCAAGTGCTCTACCACTGAGTTGCCCCAAGTAACTTAATTACTTACATTGATTGACTGACTGATCAATTGATTGTACTGGGTAAAGAACTAGAGGTGCTATATCACTGAGGTACATCCCCTGCCTTTTTCATTATTTATCTTTAAAACATTGGAAATAGGGTCTCATTAAGTTGTCCAGGCAGGACTCAAACTTGTAATCCTTTTGCCTCAGCCTCCATAAGTGCCAAACTTGCAGGCCTGGGCCACAACACGCCCCCAGTAAGCAACTTCCTTTACACTCTCCAGACCTGCAGTTGCTCATCTGTGGAGTGAAGGTTTCATGACATCTGACTTCACAGAATATATACTGAACCTTTAGGAGACTGCCTGGCACACAATAAATGGCAGTTACCTTTCAGGTCTTGTTATGATAACAACAATAATCACAGCTAATATTTGTTGAGCACTGACTACCAGAGGCTCCTCCAAATGCTTCAAAGGCATACATTTGCATAGTCTTCAAAAAATCAAATGTGGTAAATACTTTTACATTACATTTTATAAGTGATATAGCTTAGCCCAGAACCCATGTGCTAACTAGAAAAGATGAGCTCAAACCCAGAAAGTCCAGCTTTAGAACACCACATGCTCCTCGCCTTTGGCTACCCTGGCGGTTTCAAGCCTTCCTGGGACTCATCTGTCCTTTATTGTTCTCTGCTCAGCACCGATGCCATTGTTGGGCTCATGACAATGGGTGCAGGAAGGACCTGATGACTCAGTGATCACTTGCTGCTTGACTGATCATTCCAGGTACAATGAGTGGGCTTAGAGATCAGTGTAACAAGTACTTGAGAAACACATAGCACATGCCAGTCATTTTGCCCAGCATGGTGGCAAAACCAAGAGAGTAGCAGCCAAGTACAGTGCCATGCAATGAGCCCACTGCCCAAAGTCTTATCAGGATAACCTGGGTACCAAACTCTGCCCTGGGAGGAAAATTACCAGAGGCAGGTACTACAGTTAGTCCCTACTCATGTTTGTCCTTTCCCAGAGGGCTGAGCAGATGAAGAACATTCTCGACAGTTGAGGAATAAGCAGCCACTATGTAAGCCAAGCAGGTAGACCTCATTCTGAAAGGATGGACTGAAATGTGGCCTAGTCGTGCCAAGAACTGCTGGGGACACAGCAGACCTAACAGGCCTACCTTGGCTATACAGACCCTGAAAAGACTTCTAGTGTGCCACTTGAGATGAGAAATCTTATATTTTTTTCATAGATGTGCTGATCATATGACTACTATGGACCAGCTAGAGGGCACTAAGGGTTAGAGTTACAATGACAGGCAAATTATAGACAGAGTCACATGTCCAATGGGTTTTAGTGTAGTGGATATGACAAATAGTAATCATATTATTACAGAACAGTGAATTCCAAGTAGCTATTTGAGACTAAGGACAGTTTCTTTGTTTGTTCAGGAGCTCAAAAGCATTTGTTTGTGTATTGCTAATATTTATACACCCAGGTCCCCAGGGAACAAAGGCATACAACATAGGCTTGCTCCCCTTGAGGCAGTTTTTCCCTGTTCTTTTCCAAATAGAACATGCTTAGCAAGGGTGTTTTTCTCAGTAGGATAAGTGGATGAAATTGCTTGTAGCCAGAGGCACATCTTTTACTCTCTAACACCCAAGAAGCTGAGAATAAATGAGAGCAATCAATATCATGCTAACCCCACAGCCCGACTGTGGCTCACTAGTTAAGAGCCTGTGAAGGTGTTCCATTATCTAGTAGGTGGGGGAAGATTGGCACACAGATCTGCATGGGGCAAGCTGGTGCTGTGGCACATGCAATCTACTGCTGTGTTACTATGTTATCAAGCAAGGTGCAAGGTGCAAGGTGCAAGGTAAAGCTCAGAGAGTGCATTACCCGTGGCATGCAGCCTGCTGGTCTCATTTCTGGTCCTCTGCCGATGTACTCAGTGGCTGCAAAAGTGTGCTGGGCCAGGCTCCTTCAGGAGAAATTCCTGTGAGGAACACAACTCATGGCAGTCTTAAGTTGCCAGCTTTGTGGGTCCACCACTGGCATTCACACCAAGACCACAGCCCTTCCCCTGCCCCGCCCCAGGCAGTGATGGCACTGGGGGATAATGCACTGAAGCCCTCAGGAGTGGACAAATGGATCCAACAGCAGCAACTTGGTTACTGCGATTCATTTATGAAAATAACAAGAGCAACCTCATAATCATCCCACACATATGCTTTTGGAAACTTTAGGGATAATTATATGAATGATTCCACAAAATGGCATGCAGATAAGTGAAACAGAAACAAAAGTTTACGTGGAGACCTGAGTATAGATCAGATATTAGCATGTGGCAGGAATGGAACACAGGAGCAACTCAGTGGGTAAGTGGTGATTGGAATTAGAACAGCCTGTTATCTGGAATTTTTTTTTTTTTTTTTTTGTATTTTTTAGGGTAGAGTCTACAGGGTGTTCAGGTCTCACTACTAGATTAGACTCGTAGTGATCTGCCTGTTTACAGACTCCCAAGAGCTGTGATTACAGGCATGTGCTACAACGCTCAGTCTCAATTGCCATCTCAGTGCACCCTGGGGGTGGAGCTGGCATGGCAGGCCCAGGGATCGAACCCCTGGGCCCTGTGCCTGCTTGCAGGTTCTTTAATCTGCTGAACTACTTGGCCAGTCCTTGGGAAATGTTTAAAATGCTTGATATCTACTTCAATACTTTTATCAAATTTCCAGGTGTTTCAAGAAAGTAAGTAGAAAAATGAAATTGAAATATATTAAGAAAATATTCTTTTTTCTTTTTTCTATTTTTTAAGGAAAATATTCTATATGCATACATGTGGATGGTGTGTGTGTGTGTGTGTGTGTGTGTGTGTGTGTGTGTGTTAGGAAGAACTTTCTAAACTTAATCCAAACTGAAGTCATAAATGAAAAAGAAAGATTAATTTGATCACATGTAATTATAATAAAATTGTAATAGCATTAGAATAAAGATAACAGGGCTGGAGAGATAGCTGGTGGCATAAGCACCTGCCTGGCAAGTACAAGGTCCAAAATTCGGTCCCTAGTACTGCATGTCATGCCAGCCCTAGACATGGTGTCATAAACCTGTCATAATACTTTAATGTCATAAATACTTTAATGAAGTATTAATCCCAGTGTTGAGGAGGCTGAGATAGGAGGATCACTCTGAGTCCAAACCACATGGGGAGACCTGTATCTAAAGAATAAAAATAGGGCTGGCTAAATAGCTCAGCAGATTAAAGGGCTTGCAAGCAGGCACAGGGGCTGGGGGTTTCATCCCCGGACGTGCTGTGCTGACTCTGCCCCTGAGGTGTGCTGAGATAGCAATTGAGACTGGGCATGGTAGCATGCACCTGTAATCCCAGCTCTTGAGAGGCAGTTAACAGGCGGATCACTACGAGTCTGATCTAGTAGTGAGACCCTGAACACCCTGTAGACCCTTCCCTAAAAATACAAAAAAAAAAAAAGAATGAAAATAAATAAATAAAATTTAAAAGAAAAGATAATAAATGATCAACTGGGGAAAATAATTGTCTGTAATTCATGACATAGTCCAGTGTGCATATCCTTCAGCCCATAAAACTTTTCAAAAAGGCCAATAAAGTAATGAAAAATGAACAAAACTATTCCCCTTCTTGATGTCTTCCTGAAAAAAGCATCATGCCACAGTGGTGCACACACTCACATACTTACAGTGGCACAATTTGTGACAGCTGAAGCTTGGAACCACTCCAAAGTCCATTAGCTGATGAATGGACAAAGCAGATGTGGTGTTTAATGAAGTATTACTCTGCCATAAAGAGGGACAGCCTCGAGACATTTCTAGGTAAATGGATGCACCTTGAGACAGTATGCTTAAGTGAAATAAATGAGACACGCACATTTAAAAACTTTGTTTCAGTGTGAGAAAATGAAAGTGTGAATAAAGACTCAAATGTATAATAGACATTGAGAAAAAGAAGAAAATATTTAAATGAAATGGGGAATGGGGGTGGGGAGAGGGAAAGAAAGGAAGGGACAAGAAAAAAGAATAGCAGGAAAATGGAAACAGATGAAAAGGAAGAAAGGAGGGTGAAGGACGAGAGTTTGAAAGGAAGGGAAGGGAATGGGGTAAAAGCAAAAAACGTCATGTACAGATACAAACTCCCTATGATGAATGTTATCTTTATATATACCTAAGATGTACTAACAAAAATTCAAAACATGAAATAAAAAGTAAGGAAGCTGGGCACTTCCCTCAGACCCCAGGGGACACTGCTAGTCTGTCTCGTCTATGCTCTGCCAGGTCACAGACGCAGAAGGGAGGAGCCAGGCTGCGGTCACGCAAAGCTGCGCACACTTTCGGGCGCTAGAATGCCGCGCGCTGAAGCAAAGCTCGTTCTCTACCCGACAGTTGAAACATCTCCATCCTGATTTTAAATTTGGGTATGAGAACAGAACAAGCCAGAGCTGACTGAGGAAAGGCCGGCTCTCTGCCCTGCTGAAAGGCCCTCCAAAGCAGGCAGGCGATGGTTTGCAGGCTCCTGTGCGGTCCGTGGGTGCAGGTGCGCTCCGAGTCACCCAGCGCGCTGTCGGTGATCGTCCATCTGGAGTTATTCCAGGCCAGGCTGCTTTAGCTGTGCTCGTAAAAAAGAAATAAGCTCATCCATCATCCTCTTCAGCCTGACTCCTGCTACGGCCTGGGCCTGCGTCAGGTCTCAGCCCACCAGGAGATCCCTGTCTGCGCGGTCAAGGCGGTAGAAGAGCCGCAGTGCCGCCGTCCGCAGGAGGTGGGCCAGACCTAATGGGGCATCTCCACTTTCCACCTGCAGGGATAAGGGAAGTGAGACACGGTCAGCAGCTCTCCCAGCACTGCTGAGCAGCACTTCTGAGCTGTTCTTAAATAATCAAGGCGTGACAGCAGCGCAACAGTGGAAACTAGTGACTCTGACACTGGACGTTAGAGCATAGAATTTTAAGTCCTCGCTTTGTTGCTGATGTAGGAGGACACCCTGACTGGTGAGCTGCACGTTCTTCAGCCTTGTTTTCCGTAGGTGGAGACTCTGAGCTTTGTTCTGCAGCTCCTGCTTATGGGCACTGTCAGAAATACAGTAGGAAAATAGATGGTAAAGAGCCACCTTCCTTTGGTTTGAGATGCAGTGACTTGGTTTTGTGAAACTGACCCTAGGTGGAAATCACAGCACCTGAAATCTGAATATAGGCACATTATAAAAATTAATTTGGGAAGCCAGGCATGGTGACACATGCCTGTAATCTATGGGATGGCTGAGGCAGAAAGAGCCAAAGTTGGAGCCCAGCCCCAGCAATTTAGCAACTTAGCAAGACCCTGATTCAGAAAGATTTTTTAAAAAAATTATTATTAGAAAAGAGAAAGAATCCAGGTGTGGTAGCACAGACTTTGATCGCAGCACTTGGAAGGCTGAGGCAGGAAGATCACTGTGAGTTGGAGGCTAGCCTAGGCTACATAGTGAGTTCAACCATTCTGAACTACAAAGCAAGATCTTGCCGCAAAATAGAAAACAAAAGCACAACAAAAAGCTAGTTTATTTATATGTATGTATGTATGTATGTATGTATGTATGTATTTTGTGTTTTTAGGGAAGGGTCTGCAGGGTGTTCAGGGTCTCACTACTAGATAGCACTTGTAGTGATCCACCCGTTTACAGCCTCCCAAGAGCTGGGCTTACAGGGGCGTGCTACCACACCTGGTCTCAATGGCCTTCTCAGCACACCCTGGAGGAGGGGCCAGCATGGCAAGCTAATTTTAAATAATTAGAAAAAAGCATGACTTGCTTCCTTCTGTTGTTGTCTTCCTTCCTTCGTTCACTACCAAAGTAAATTTCCTGTTCCTCTTCCTTTCTAAGCAAACTTTGTAGATCACACCCTTTCTAGAGACTATAAATTAAATTATTCATTTTGTAAGAAGAAAAGTTAAAATCCCAGGACTTTAAACATTCATGTTTATAATATCTATTCTCTGGTAAGATAGTAGGTAAAGGAGAGGTAAGAGAAGAAAGAGACTTAAAATGAATTCACATATGTTATATACCAACTTGCTCAAATGAATGCTACAATCACTATGTGCTGCAAACACATATTTATTTTTTATTTATTTTATTTTATTGAGAAACAAATATCAATGAGACAATTTCAAAGCTGATTAATAGGACATTTTCAATAATTTGTACATTGTTATCTTCTTAGTGGTTATCCATAACACAAGAAGCAGACAGGATAGCCTGTCTAAACACTATTAGTACAAATCTTTTTCCTCATTGAATTAAGTGAAAGTAGCTGTATATCTATACTAACTATGCTGTTTATACAAATACAAAATGGTCCTTCCTTTGTATCCCCCTTTTTTTTTTGTTTAGTCCTGTCAGAAATGGGTATCCTACTGGCATCTAAATATTATAGGTGTGCAAACACAAACTTAAAAAAATTTAAATTACTCTTTTTTTGTATTTTAAGGAAGGGCCTACAGGGTGTTCAGGGTCTTACTACTAGATCAGACTCATAGTGATCCACCTATTTACAGTCTCCTAAAGGCTGGGATTACAGGTGCGTGCCACCATGCCCAGTTTCAATTACTGTCTCAGAGCACCCTGGGGGCGAGGATAGCAGGCTTTATTTGTCTCTGTTATACAAATTCTCTCTTTTTCCTCCTCCTCCTCCTCCTTCTTCTTTTGCCCTTTTTTTCCTTTTTGGTTTTTTGAGATGAGGTCTTGTTGTGTAGTCCAGGCTGGCCTTGAACTTACTATGCAGCCCAGGATGGCCCCACACTCATGACAATCTTCCTGCCTCAGCCTCCAGACTACTAGGATTACAGGAGTGACACCACTCCAGCTATTGGGTTATTCGACCTTTCGCAAAGTAGGAGACACCACGATCCCAGACTTCAAGGGCTAATACAAAGCCACAGCGATACTCACAGCATGGTATTGGCAAGAAACAGACCTGCAGGGCTTGGTACAGATTATAGGATGCAGGAGCAGCTCCCAACACTCTCAGCTGTCTGCTCTGTGACAATGGGAGGCCAGGGTAAAATTACTTTTTAAAAATCAGGTAAAGAATGGGTAACTGGGTCTTACTGTAGGTAGGCCTCAGGATCCAAGGTCAGAAAACTCGATGCATACTTAGCTCAGTGGCTTCCTGCTCGGAGCTGGCCCAAAGAAGCAGCCAGCACAGGCAACCAGCACCAGCAGGGACTCCGCTGGGCAAAGTGAATGTGAGCCTGCCCTTTGGATTTAGTGTCTTCTGGCACCTTCTCTCCATTCATGATTAGCTCCAAAGTACTTTTCATCTCCCTCAGCCCCAGCTACCTAGTATCTAGGTATCTTGAAAGCAGCAGAGCTTTTGGAATATAGCAAAAAATATTTAAGGTCAAAGGAAGAGGACAAGTGAAGATTGCCTTCAAATGGCTGAAGGGATAAAAAATTCTAATAGGGCAAATGATAAAGCAACTTGAATCCATTATTAACAAGTGAATTTTAGAAAAGAGTACATGAGAATTATTTCTACTATATTCATTTCTGCAACTTTTCTGTAAGTTTGAAATTATTTTCTATAAAATAAAATAGGGGGAGGGGCCGGGGAGATGGCTCAGTGGAATAAGCGCTTCCCTGGCAAGCGCAAGGACCTGAGTTCAATCCCTGGTTCCACCAAAAAAAAAAACCCCAACAAAACAAAATGAAAATAAAATGGGGGCTGGGGAGATGGCTCAGTGGAATAAGCGCTTCTCTGGAGAGTGCAAGGGCCTGAGTTCAATCCCCAGTTCTGCCAAAATAAATAAACAAACAAACAAACAAATAAAATAGGCAGAGCAGTATGAATTATTACATATGTGACATATATATGTTTATATAAGTATATTTTATTTTCACAGAGAAATCTCTGGAAAGAGAAGAGTTAAATTATTTTAAAGGAGATCTCTTTCAAAGAAGACATTAGAAAATGGGAAAATATCTCCTTTTCTTGGGTAGGCAGACCAATATAGTCAAAATGGTCACACTTCCAAAACTGATGTAAAGATTTAATGCAACTCCAGTCAAAATACCAGCAATGTTTCTCAAAGAACTAGAGAAAACAAACTACAATTCATAGGGAACCAGAAGAGACCAAGAATACCAAAAACAATCTTAGGTAATAAAAGTAAAGTAGGAGACACCACGATCCCAGACTTCAAGGGCTAATACAAAGCCACAGCGATACTCACAGCATGGTATTGGCAAGAAACAGACCTGCGGGGCTTGGTACAGATTATAGGATGCAGGAGCAGCTCCCAACACTCTCAGCTGTCTACTCTGTGACAATGGGAGCCGCAGCTTAAGCCAGTCCCTTTAACAATGGTACTGGGAAAACTGGCCATCAGCACCCAGAAGAATAAGCACAGACCCACATCTCTGGCCAGGAATGGACCAAAGATCTAACTAGTAAAACAGAAACAACCTCCTGAGAGACAGAACATGTAAAACTCTTGAAAACATGGGTAAGGTTTTTCTGAACAGAAGCCCAATTGCACAAGAAATAATACAGTAAGTCTCAAATTTATAAACGAGTTTCATTCTGGAAGAACATTGATAAATTGGGTTCATTCAGAATCTGACAAAGTAAAGTTGTGAATCTTATATGGTGCTCTTGAGAAAGTTCAAAATGTGAATGTTCTGAGGTTGGGGACTTACTGTATCAAAAATAAACAAATCACATCAAATTAAAAAATTTAATCACAGCAAAGAAAACAGCCAACAGAGCAGGGACAACCTACAGAATGGTAAATTTTTTGCCATCTGTTCCTCCAGTAGAGGATTAATATCCAGACTATATAAAGAACACAAAATTTAGACCCTCTTCCCCAGATAGAAAGACCCAACAAAAACCCAGAAAATTGGAATGAATATGTACTTCTCAAAAAAGAAATAAATGTGTCAGTAATTGCCCATTTGAGGTCAGAAAACACCAAGGACATTCAGAATTTGAGGCTGCACCCCAACAGACACCAGCTGGTAAATGCTAATGGCTTATATTTTTCTTCCTCAGGCAGAAGCAACACAGCAGGGTCTGTGAAGGCCTGTTGAGGTCTTATGGACTGCCTCGAGGTAACTGTCACCACAAGGTGTGCAGGTTAGAGTGATCCCACAACCACAGGGGGTGTCCTGTGGCCTTCCTTGGCTTGCACTTGTCTTGATAAGGTAAGCTGCCAAGTTGTTCATAGCTTTGCAAGCACCGAATCCTCTTAGAGTCTTATCTCCTCATCACTAACCTCAGAGTAAGTCTTTTTTTTTTTTGGTGGAACCGGGGATTGAACTCAGATCCTTGCGTTTGTCAGTCAAGCACTTATCCTACTAGGCCATCTCCCTGGCCCCCTCAGAGTAAGTCTTAGATTTCATGTTATTTGAGCTAACAAGTATTTTTTTTTTTATTGAGCAGGTGTCCACTCCACTCTGTGTCTTTGCTAGCTCTTCATGAATCATGATCTGTGTGTGAGCTTTAGCACTCGGCGAGGGACGTCATCAACCCTGCCCTTCCTGACTTTGAGTCTTTGTGTTGGCTTTTCCAGAACTGTGCCAGAAATGGTTATGTCATCTAAGCAGATAAATGCCTGTAGGTAATTTACATTCCCCACTAAACACTAAAACTGGCAGAGGGCCTGGAAATAACCTGGGGCTACTTTTCATATGTATACTCCACCAATTTCTCTCACAGTGAACATAAGACATTTCTTATCCTGTTCTTTGTCCACAGGTGGTATGTTCTTCTTCTTCTTATTTTCTTTTTTTAGCAGAACTGGGATATATATATTTTTTCTCCAGAGCCGGGGATTGAACTCAAGCCCTTGCACTTGCCAGGCAAGCACCACTGAGCTATCTCCCCAGCCCTATCCACAGGTGTTTAATCATCCCTTCTTTTTAAGTTTAGAAATGATCTCCTCTGTCTCTCTGGAAGACAGTCCAAGGTGGCAGAAACTCCAGGGACAGGTCATTTGTCTGTTTCACTCCCTCACTCAGGATACAATAGTTCATGTCACGGATAGCTAGATTTCTTTCATACCACCATGATGGGTCATGCTTAGAGCTCTGGAGTCCGGGTCCAACGCATCACTGAAACTTCCTTAGCATTCTCCTATATGCACCTGATTTCAGACTTTACAATGAAAATGCAATGTACAATGCATTTTCTGGAAGCAAATGCATGGGCTGTTTTATTCTATTGTCTGTTGTCGCTTGAACATCATTCGTCTCTTATTCATAGAGTGGGAAGGATTTGTCCATTTAAAAATATTTCTTTCTAGTCTTTCCTTCCTCTTTTTTAGTAATGAGAAATCTCCAAGTCCAAACATTTTGGCTTTATTTTGGTATTTTGGTGGATACATGGGTGAGTCTCTAGTGGAAAGTAAGCCATTTTATTTGTCTCTGTTATACAAATTCTCTCTTTTTCCTCCTCCTCCTCCTTCTTTTGCCTTTTTTTTTCATTTTTTGGTTTTTTGAGATGAGGTCTTATTGTGTAGTCCAGGCTGGCCTTGAACTCACTATGCAGCCCAGGATGGCCCTATACTTATGACAATCTTCCTGCCTCAGCCTCCAGACTACTAGGATTACAGGAGTGACACCACTCCAGCTATTGGGTTATTCGACCTTACACAACTTGGAGGTTCCCTAAAAGAGAAAGAATACAAAATTATACATTCAATATCAGAAGAAATGTATTTATTTAGAACAAGAAAGAAATGATAGAAACTTACAAGATTCAAAAATCTGCCTGGTAAAATTAAGATGGCCACATTTTAGTTGCCAGTCATATGATGAACAAAGTCTAGTTCCATCCTTCCAGGGTGGACCACTCTGTGGACCCCGAGGGCAGAAGAGACAGCCAGGGATGGGTGGGTCCCTGTTGTACACAGTGGCCTTGTCACTCTCACTGAGCACTCTCAGGGCTCTGACCTCTGGAACCCAGAAGCCTGCTGCGAGGTGGAGCTGCACCCCCAGGGCCAAGTGGGCAGGCAGAGCTCCAACCCAGCTGCAGCCAACAGCCAACAGCAACCTGCCAGCCAGTGGCTCTGCACTGCTGGCCAGTGGTCAGTCTGCAGACATTCACACCAGCCTGAGGAGGAGGAGGAGGCTCGAGACACCTGAATTTGAACCTCTGGACCTACTTTTATGTCCGGTTGGATGACCGAGGAAAGTGCTAAGCTCTCTGTAAGTACCAGGCCTCAGTGTCTATCTAAAACACAGAGAAGTAGGCTGAGGAGCGGAAGAGAGAATGGGAAAACTTTGTCAGTGGGTACAAAAGTACAGTTAGGGGGAATCAATTCTGGTATCTGAGTACAGAGTTGATGTCTCCAGTTAGCAATGACATAGAGTCAGGTGTGGTGGTGTACACCTGTATTCCCAGCACTTGGCAAGCTGAGACAGGAGGATCATTGCAAGTTTAAGGCTAACCTGGGCTACAAAGAAAGACCTTCTCTCAACAAACAAGCAAAGAACAAACAAACAGGGAAGAAACTGGGAAGGAAGGAAGGAAGGAAGGAAGGAAGGAAGGAAGGAAGGAAGGAAGGAAGGAAAAAGGAAAGGGAAAGGAAGAAAATAATAATATGTATATTTCAAATAATTAGAAGAGGATTTTAATGTTTCTACCACCAAGAAGTGCTAAATGCTAATGATCTGATCCAATTATTATATAATGTATCCATGTACTGAAATATCAGATTGTGTCCTCATAAATATGTACAATTGGTATATATCAATTCAAAATTTAAAAAAATTAAAATGGAGCCATAACTCCGATGATTTGGGAGGGTCATAATCCAGACCAGATTAAGGATCATGTGCAGAGCTCTGAGAACACTGCCTGCTGCACAGCAAGGGCCCAGATGAGTGAGCTTTTGTGAGGACCACTGGAGCCCCACAAAGCTCCCTTGGATGACTTGAGGGTGTTTGGCAGCTTTTTCTGACCGGTTTATCATCTGTGCGATTCTGAACACTGGTCTTGGCTCTCACCCTCCAACCTCCTCCCAAACTGCAACCTTTTCCTGGCTTCCCTGAGAAGAAAGAGTGACCCAATCCATCATCTGCAACCCTGATGTCTCTTTCTGAGTACTGTTTGAGGTCTGCCTTAGATCTTCTCCGTCGACTCTTTATCTTACTAACATTTGGTTCATATTGTAGAATTATTATTCCTCCAGGTAACGGTGCTGTGGTCAAGCAAAAG
The DNA here is from genome assembly GCF_000260255.1 of Octodon degus. Lineage (NCBI taxonomy): Eukaryota > Metazoa > Chordata > Mammalia > Rodentia > Octodontidae > Octodon > Octodon degus. The sequence continues at coordinate 260,893 of NW_004524986.1, read as the reverse complement.
CTTTCAGATAAAGATGCTGAGAAAGGGAGTGGGGGGGTCACTAAAGGAATGCTTTAGGGTACTTTCTCCCTGCACATACCCTCAAATAGAAATTATCTCCTCAGGGTAAGCCTGATAGCTCAGAGGGCTAAAACGCCTGCTTAGGCAGAGCACAGCCACCGGGGTTAGATCCCTGGCTTGCTATGCCAGCCCCACCCCCTGGGCATGTTGAGACCACGATTGAGACTAGGCCTGGTGGCACCCGCCTTTAATCTCAGCACTTGGGAAGCTGAAAACAGGAGAATCACTACTGGTCTGATCTACGTAGTGAGACCCTGTAGACCCTGTACCAAATACAGCAAAAAAAAAAAAAAAAAAAAAATCCCTTCTCTATGTGATCCTCTTCCTCTAAACTGCCCTCCTTCTCATTCTTACCAGGATGTTGCTTCTTCAACTCTGCCTTTTAGCTTGTTTCCCTTTTCTTTTTCTCCTTCCTTCCTTCCTTCTTTCTTTCTTTCTTTCTTTCTTTCTTTCTTTCTTTCTTTCTTTCTTTTTCTCCTTCCTTCCTTTCTTCCTTTTCTTCTTCTTCTTCTTCTTCTTCTTCTTCTTCTTCTTCTTCTTCTTCTTCTTCTTCTTCTTCTTCTTCTTCTTCTTCCTTTTTTTTTTGTATTTTAGGGAAGGATCTACTGAGTTTTCAGGGTCTCACTACTAGATCGGACTCCTAGTGATCCACCTGTTTACAGCCTCCCAAGAGCTGGGATAACAGGCGTGTGCCACCACGTCCAGTCTTGCCTTTCAGCTTTGGAATCAACCAGCCTTTCCTCCTGTTGGTCCATTTTCCTGATGCATAGATGTGCCGTTATTATCTACCTTAAAATCAAGACCGAATAAAACGCTCCTTTAGCCAGGCATTCTCGCTGATAACCGCCACACTTTTCTCTTTCCTTTCATCATCAATTCCAAAAATGTTCACTCGTTCTACTTCTTCATCTTCAGTCCACTCTAATCCCAGCATGGGCTTGAAGCTCATTCTACTCTCCATGGCCTTTTCCTCACCTAGATGTTAGAGTCCCCCTGGCTTTTCAACCTTTTTCCTTGGGTGATTCCCCTCCATTTATGAAGCTTTTAAAATCATCTATTTCTTCACATCTCCCAAATTTATAGATCTATTCTAACCTCTGCATCCCTATAGTTCTATATCCAACTGTCTATTTGGCATTTCTGGGGAATTTTACAAACATCTTAAATAAAAAATGGCAAAAAACCAAGCCTTTCTTGACTATTGCTTGACAGTAGTACTAGAAGAACAAACTTGTACATAAAACACAAAACAATAGGGGAAATATTAACTTGCTAGCTTTTATGTAAATAATTTAATGTTTTATGATCACATATATATTATATTTAAAGAGAATAAAAATATTTTAAATCATTAGAAATAATACAGAATTCCATTAAACAAAACAATACAACTTCAACAGTGGCTGCTATAAAGTGTTGTATTCAAATCAGTGGTTTAGATTACCAGATATAAACAATCAAAATTAGTTTTAAAAAGTTATTGAGGTCCAGGGAGATGGCTCAGTAGAATAAGTGCTTCCCTGACAAGTGCAAAGGCCTGAGTTCAATCCCTGGTTCTGCTAAAAAAAAAAAAAAAAAAAAGAAAAAAGAAAAAAAAATCAGAAATTGAAAAGAAGAAAAAAAATTAGCATTAATTGCTCATTTCAATAGATCAGCAGAAATGAACAGTACAATTATCCAGGCTATCCTATCTTTTCCCCTTCCTTCCTTTCTTTTGTCCTTTACTTCACCCCAGTTGTTCCTTCTCTTTCTTTCTTTCTTTCTTTCTTTCTTTCTTTCTTTCTTTCTTTCTTTCTTTCTATTATTTTTTTAAATGTTTCCTTTATTTATTCTTTTCCTTTCTTTATGGTCAACTCAGCCCACCCTGGGGGCAGGGCTGGCATGGCACGTGGTGTTAGGGACTGAACCGAGGTCCCTGCATGCTTGCCTAAGCAGGCGCTTTAGATCACTGAGCTATCTCGCCAGCCGCTGTTCCTTCTCTTTGCACAGACTCTTGCCCTTTCACAGTATCTATTGTATCGTCCATATTTTATTTACTTTTTCAGGTTCTTACACTAGCAAGACATAATATTTACACATGTGAGTCTTACTTATTTCACTTACGAGTATGGTCTCTAGTTGGATTCATTTACCTATAAAAGCCTCAAGTTTATCTTTTTTATAGCTGAGTAATGTTCCATTAGGTAAAATATCTCATCTTTTTTTATCCATTCCTCAGTTGGTGGGCATTTGGGTTGTTTCTAAGATTTAGGTAGGACAAATTGAACCACTATAAATATGGGTGCACATACATCACTGTAGTATGATGTTTTCAAAAATACTCAGGAGTGGAACAGCTGGCTTGAATGGGACCTCTAATACTAGCTTTTTGGAGGATTTTTTTTTTCAGACTTAATTCATTTTATTTTTGCATAAAAAACCCTTTATGTTGTAGGTACTGCTGGAGCTTGAGTCCTCTGGACAGAGACTCTGGTGTGGGTTTTCACAAGATGGTCGGTGAATTCCTGATAGGGAGACTTGGTGAACACTGTCTCTTTCCAGAGGTCAGGGGTCAGATAGCTGTAGGTCTTGGAGATGGCATCAAAGGTGGCTTTAGCAAAGTTGCCCAAAGTAGCAGTGCAGCCCCTAGAGGGGTGTAGCAGTCATCAAAACCAGCCATCAGCAGCAGCTTCTTGGGCACAGGGGCTGAGACAATGCCAGTGCCTTTGGGGGCAGGGATCAGACGCACCAACACAGAGCCACAGCAGCCTGTTACCTTGCAAGGAACAGTGTGGGGCTTGCGGATCTTGTTTCCCCAGTAGCCTCTCCTGACAGGGACAATGGAGAGCTTGGCCAGGATAATGGCCCCACGAATGGCAGTGGCTACTTCCTTGGAACACTTTACACCCAGGCCAACATGACCATTGTAGTCCCCAATAGCGACAAATGCCTTGAACCTGGTCCATTGGCCAGCACGAGTTTGCTTCTGCACAGGCATGATCTTCAGAACTTCATCCTTGAGAGATGTGCCCAGGAAAAAGTCCATCATCTTGGACTCCTTGATGGGTAAGGAAAAAAGGTAAATTTCCTCCAGGGACTTGATCTTCATGTCTTTGACCAGACGGCCCAGCTTGGTGACCGGAATCCACTCTTTGTCCTCGGCCTTACCGCCACGAGCCCCACGGCCTCGGCCCCGGCCCCAGCCTCTGCTGCGCCTGCGACCTGGAAGGCTACTGCCGAAGCCTCCGCGGAAGCCGCCGCGGACTCCCATGCCTGGGCCCCCCATGCCTGGGCCCCCCATGCCTGGGCCCCCCATGCCTGGGCCCCCCATGCCTGGGCCCCCCATGCCTGGGCCCCCCATGCCTGGGCCCCCGGGGCCTCCGGCCCCTCCCGCTGCACCGGCGTCATCCGCCATTTGGTGTTTCCCAGAAAAAGAAGCTTTTTGGAGGATCTTGAAACTGATTTCCATCTTGGTTGTAACATTCTGCACTCCCACCAACAGTGGAGAAGGGTTCTCTTTTCCCCACAGTCCCTCCGACATTTGTTACTGGTTGATTTCTTGATTATACCCATTTTTTTTCTGAAAGGAAGAAGTAAGGGAAATAGATAGAATGGCCTAGATAACTGTACTGTTGATTTCTACTGGTCTACTGAAAACAGCAGAAAGAGTAAGATGGAATCTCAGTGTTGGTTTAATTTGTATTTCTCAAATGACCAATTATGTTGAACATCCTTTTTCATATATTTATTTGCCATTTGTATTTCCTCCTCTGAGAAGGGCATGTCTATCTCAGATGTCCATTTTTGGATGTGTAGCTATCAAAGTTAGGATTTGATTGTCTGTCTTTATATCTTAACTTAGCATTGCTTTTATTTGGTCCCATGCTTTGAGAAAATAGGTAATGCAGTATCGCTCATGGGTAAGGTCTCTAAAAGACAGTTATCCTGTCCCCACCTCACTTCCCACATCCAGCAGAAGCATCAGTCCCATCAACCAGTCACCTGCTAATCACTGCAACTCCCAACTTCAGTACACAGGCAGGTCCTGCACAGGGTCCCCAAAGGATCTCGCAGCACACACTATTCTCAATACCAGCACTGCCTCTCAGGTATAATTCTTCTCCTACGCTACCTGAAAACCTCCGCCTGCCTCTTCTGCTTTTGTGCTTGGGCCCTTCAGATGCCTTGGCCACTCAACAGGTGAAAGGTTCTTTTAAAAATTCATAGCTCTGCCTCTCTAGCTCAGTGTCCCTTGGTGGTTTTTCACAAGCACTCCAAAGTCATTTCAGCTCGGTGCCATGGCTCTCTGCGCTGCCTGCCCTGCTCACCAGTTTTCCAGTCACACCTGGACCTTGGCTCGCACCCCAGTCCCATCACTCCTCCACATTTAGACTCAGTGTTCGTCAATGAAATCTTCTCAGAAAATCTATTTATTTATTTATTTATTTTTTATTTTTCGGCAGAACCAGGGATTGAACTAAGGTCCTTGTGCTTGACAGGGAAGCGTTTATTCTACTGAGCCATCTCCCCAGCCTTAGAAAATCCTAATTAAAATCTATCTGCTTGTCTTATATCACTTTGTAAGTTTGTTATCACAGCTTGAAGGCTTGTGCTAATTTCTCTCTCTCTCTCTCTCTCTCTCTCTCTCTCTCTCTCTCTCTTCTTTCTTTCTTTGAAAGGAAAAGTTTGGATTCTAATTTCTTATGAGATTCTACAAAAATCATTTTTTTTTTTTTTTTGGCAGAACCCGGGATTGAACTCAGGCCCTTGCACTTGCCAGGGAAGTGCTTATTCCACTTAGCCATCTCCCCGGCCCCCTTTTTTAAAATTAATTTTATTGAGAAACAAGTAGCAATGAGACAGTTTCAAAACCAATTAATAGGACACATTCAATAATTAATACATTGCATATTGTTGTCTTCATAATAGTTATTCATAGTACAAGATGCAGACATGATTTTTAACTTCCTTTTCCAATCCATCTTCCACTAGGTTGTAAACTGGGTTAGTTCTGAGGTTTTTTTGGGGTTTTCACTCTTAGTTTTTCTATGTTTCACCCCAAAGAGGGCTCAGATACTTAAAGAGTAATTCATGGATTCTACTCATCCTTTAAATCAAAACCCAGGATTAACAACAGATCCAAAAGGGTTGCTTTTAACCCTTTATCTCACTAACAGAAACAACTCTAAAAACTGTGACACCTGCACCTGATCCGATAGAGCCAAATCTATGGCTTGTTTTCAGTGAATGAGAAGAACTGATCAGTAAGTAAGCTAGTCATTTCACTCTCCCACTTCCTCATTGATAGAATGAAAAGGGCAATAATTGCTAAAAAATCTCTCTGAATTCCAGCAGTCTCATCATATAAATACTTAAACAACTGATAAGAAATTTAGTCATAAATCTAGAACCTTCTGGAACCTTCTGATCAAGTTCAGCACAGAAAGTAATAATAGAGAGGTCATCTTACTGTCACCATATTGTTTGAAAAGCTAAGTGGCATTGCTTTGTCTTTTTCTATATAAAAACAGAGTGCTCTTAAAGTGCTCATTACTTTGTAAGCTCTTAAAAAATGTACGAGTGCTTGTAGTTTACACTGTAGCTCATATGAATATTTCTTAGTGTCTGTTGTAAAATAAATGTATCAGAGGCTGATATATATGTGAAATTCTTCTTTACTTATGAGCTTAAACAAATCTCATGTTATCTAAAACACAAAAGATATTTAAACATGAAAACATGGAAAGCTAGCTTCTAAGACATTCTGTCCCAATTGTTCCTGGAGACCAAACATAACAGAAAGCCTTAAACATTATTGGAAGCAGGGATTTGGCCTCCTTACTGTGCACTTGTTCCATCTTTCAACTCTGAATATAGTATATTAAGGAGGCTTGGCAAATTGACAAAATTCAATGAGATATTTAACAGCTTCGGATGCATCTTAGCCTAGAGTTTCTCAGAATTACTATTTTAACATCCATGAAATTTTTTATTAGGCTTTAGTAAATCTATTTGGTGTGTTAAAATTCAATCATACACCGAATGCAGCATGGCTTTTAGACTGTTAATTTAAGTCTCTCTTTACATGGTGGATATTTACTCCAAATGACCTATCACATTGAATAAAAACTTTTCTAAGACATTCTTTAAAGCCTCTCACTAGTGTCTACTGAGGTAGTGGTAAAAAACATAACCATAAAAATCACCCATTAGAAGCTGGAAAACATACAACTCAAGATAGAATAAGCTTGGTAATCATTTTGACAAGGGTGAAATTGAAGTAAAAGACCTTGCTTAATCCCCTGAAGCAAATGTGAGGGAGTATGATGGAGACATTGCCCTTCAGCGCTGTGAGCAGCCATATCCTCACTTCTGGGCTGGCGGAAATGAGCCACCGGAAGCTGCCCCACTCCATGTGGCAGTAGGTACTGGGCTAAGCCTTGAACCAGCTGGCCCCAAGGCTCTACCCGGGCACAAGCACTCATCTGCAATCTGCTCTTAGGCACAGACGCACTGGCACAAAGTTTGTTCTTTGGCCCAGGGATTGGGGCTTTTGGCTGTATTTTCACAATATATCATTCCAGCAAAGTGATTGAAGTGGCAGAGATGGGCAAATTTGATAAAACTCAGCAAGCAGAGAAGGAAGAATTCAGTCATTACTGGCACCAGACTTAGTTTTAAGGAGAAGGAATAAAAACACTGTGTGTAGAAAATTTCTGGAAAAATATACTCCAAATTCTTATAGCATTAATTACTGAAGGAAAGATTTCTGGAGTGTTTTTTTTCTAATTTTACAAATAATTGTGATGTTTTATAAAGGTATATATTTTTAAAAGTATATACTACATGATCAAAAAAATAAAAAAATTGGAAATCAAGCAAGATGCTACAGTCATAACTTATTCATCAGCAATCAATCCTCAGATCTTTACTCCTGGACTACTGAGAAGGAAATTTGGGATTCTACCCAGCAGTTTCCACTCATGAAAGATACGCTGTCACTCCCTGCAGTGATGGTTCATGATTTCTTGTCTTCCTTATGGAGTAAACTACCCACAAAGTAGATTCTCTAGTACTCAAAGGCAGAGTAAATCACGTATATAAAATAAAGACGTTTAGTTCATCTTCAATAAAACAGAATATTCTTTGAACCAACAATGATGGAGGAAAATGATTACATTATCAGGAACATTTGACCAAGACACTAGATAATGCCTTTAACCCACCACAGCAATTAAAATGTCTTTAATAAAATACCATCGAGATAAATTATGATTCTTTATTCAGAGCTCATCGAGAAGATCTAATTTATTGCATGACTATAACTTGTGAAAAAGTCTCTGTTGAAAGCTAATACCATGATAAATTTTAATCATGTGGGTAGAACAAGCTTCAAAGCTATATTAATTATACATTTAAGCTCTACATACAAACTCGTACATTACAGTACATCCAGAACCTGTAAAGTATAGTCTGAACTAAATTAAAATGTGCCAATTTCCTCAGCAGTTATTTGCTTTTGATATACTGTAGTTATTTTAGTCCAGTCTTTATAAACATTAAGTTATTGCTGTGCTTTGTAGCCATTTTGCCTCCCTGGAGGGCTCTGTGCTCCAGTTAACTTTATGGCAAGATTTTCACTCCTGTAGAATACAAAGTAGATACTCAGGGTGCCTTTCTTCATTTTTTTTTTAAAAATATGTGTTTAGTACAGAGTCTATAGGGCCTCACTACACAGATCAGACTCAGTGATTCTCCTGTTTTCAGCCTCCCAAGCACTGGGATTACAGGTGTGTGCCACCATGCCCAGTCTCAGTCACCCTCTCAGTGCGCCCCAGGGGTGGGGCTGGCACAGCACGCTGGGGATCGAACCCTGGTCCCTGTGCCTGCCTAAACAGGTGCTTCAGTCTGCTGAGCTCTCTGGCCACCCCAAGAATGTCTTTCTTCAAGTGAGATTAACATGCTAGTCAAAAGAGTGAAAGTTAGTAGTAAACATCACCTTATTTGCTCAAATGCAGCCTGTATACACCATTTTCTATAATTCTCAGTCCCATGCTACCATTATGTCCCTAACATAGGAATGCAAGCCAAGCCACTTGAGGCCCTGTACATACAGGTGTATTTTCCCTGCTTCAGAAACAACCTTTGCATACCCGTGTTTACAGCAGCACAATTCACAATAGCTACTTCTTGGAAACAGCTTATGTGTGTATCAACAGATGAACAGATAAAGAGAATGTGTTGTTTACACACAGTGAAGTACTACTTGTACTGCTATATAAAAGGGTAAACTTGAGTCATTGGTAGGAAAATGGAAATCTTTTGTTTCCCCCATAGCCCTGCCAGCATTTGTTATTGGTTGACTTCTTGATGATAGCCATTTTTTCCAGGTTGAGATGGAATCTCAGTGTTGTTTGAATTTGCATCTTTACATGACCAGTGATGAATATTTTTTCATATCACTGTTTCTACTTCACCTGAGACATACCTATTGGTCAGATGATCATTTTTGGATTGGGTCTTAAATTTGAAGTGTCTGATTTTTTTTAGTTCTTTATATATCTAGATATTAGTCCTTTTTTCCCATAATTTTATTGATAAACAAATAGCAATGAGTCAGTTTCAAATCAAATTGGTAGGACAGTTTCAATAATTAACACATTGCATGCATTCTTCCTAGTGGTTAATTGCTGTACAAGATGAGGACATGATATCCTATT
>NW_004524986.1:235232-250232 GCF_000260255.1 Octodon degus | reverse complement strand
TTGGGCAAAAGAGAAAATCATGTACAAAATTTGAGCTTTAAACATAGAAACCCCTGCTGGATTTAATTTCAGATTATTTTAAACATTCAGTAGATTGATAAGTATGGTCGACACTTGTAATAGCATTTTACCCCACCACTCTGACTAAACTCGTGCATGTTTTCTTTTAGGAGCTACAATCTCTGGGAAATAGATAGAATTTATGTGGTTGCTTGTTCCCTCTTGCACGAGCCCATTGACTGTTCCCTAAAGTGAAGGGGAAATGTGGATTGATGCACTGCTAATGCGCACAAATAAAACTAAAGCTTATAAAAAGCAGAGGATGCCCTACAAGTGTCATGAATAAGTTCTCAGAAACTGTGAGAACTTGGACTGTGGCATGTGGAGGTCGGCCAACAGCTTTTGCTCCTTAACACAGAGCCACTGGAATTTGACTGCTTTGAGAATGAACATTATAATATTTTAAAGTAGAAATGGGACTGTGAGCTCATCTCTCCACATTTGCTCCTGTAATAGGTGAGACTTAGGGAACTTAAATGAGTTTCCTAAGATTGCAAGACAGTTCCAGGCAGAGCAGCTCCAGTACCTGCCTCCTGATACATTTATCTCACTGTAGCCAGGAGCCAGGGAGCTAGCCAGGCAGTCTAAGTGCCTGCCTGGCAAGCACAAGGACCCAGGTTCAATCTCTGGCAAGTGCAAGGACCTGGGTTCAATCCACAGTACCACATGCCTCTCTAGGAAAAAAAAAAGCAAAATATAGAGCTCACTGAAGCCCATTTTAGCTAGTGCTGTGGTTACTGACTCAGCCTGAAACCATGGGCTCCCTCCTTATCAAGTGTGAGGCCAAACTTCATAATTCTGCTTTAGAACTATCTTCTGAACTGATCATGTTTTCTTCCAAGTTACTGCTTCTATGGTCCTTTAACTCTTGCCATCTTTCATCAAGATTCTAGAAATAATCTAAGCAATTTCTTTGGCACCTTTGTCTTATTTCTAAGTCACCCTCCCTCCATATAGGTGTCAAAAAGCAATAATAGTCATGTTCTTTTTGCATGTAAGGATACCCAAATTCATTAGTATGGCTTAAACTCTAAACGACTTGGTTCCTGAATACTCATGTACCTTTATAGTTATCCCTAGATCTAATATTATGGACCTTATGTCACTCTTCAAATATATCATGCTTTTTATATCTTTGTGTTATTAGGATTAGATTGGGATGTATGTAACAGAAATGCTATCCATCTCTCACATAATACACATTTAATTTTTTCTTACATAAAAGGAGTCAAGAATTGACCAGTGCAAGAATAATGTGGCTGCCCCATTTTTGTTTGGGATCCAAACTAATTTTTCTGTTTATGCACTCAACCTGTGACTTACACTTGGAAGTGCATCTCATAACCCAAGGGAGCTTCTAGGAATGTAGCCATCACATTTGAGTTCCAGACTTACAAAAAAGGAGGGAGAAAAATAATGAGTCTTTCTCTTTTAAGACTTCCTGGAAGTCCCAATCGTCTACTCACATCTAAGTGACCATAACTTGTTCATGCTTATGAAGTCAACAGTTCCAGTGCTTCATGTTTCCTTCTAACTTCCCCATGCAGTTGAGCTACATACCCGGCCCATTTAATTTCCCATGCATAGGAGTTCTCCTTGCCATGCTTACCAAAGTTTTGGCTTTTATTATATTTCAGCTGCCTGATTGATCAGTAAGTGGAGATACATCAACGTATCAGTTGAGATATATGTTTAAAGACTTTGCTTTCCTTACCAGTGGAGCTCCTTATTTATAAAGACCATGGCTCACGCAACTGTTTGTCTTGGCACTCAGAGTAAGGCTTGATAAATTTCTGTGCAGACATGCTTAGACAGATGAAGGTTTCTGAGGTCTCTCAATGAATGTAAGTTTATGTGAGTGATAAACTCTCCACCCTCTTTCATGTCAGTGTTGAAGACCTGAGTATGGTTAACCCCCAGCCAGGGTCTCTGCATGCTGCTGTGCTGGTTTTATACTGTGTTCAAACAACCACAAGGATGATTAAGAACTGAAATCTACTTTGATCCTCCCTTCATGTCAGTCTTTTCAGAGGCACTGCCTCAGCCAAGAGGGCTTGCCTTGATTAGTTGTGCGAATGTCCTGCAAGCTGCCCGTGGCAATGCGTAAGAGGTTCTTAATGATACAGTGATGCTCTGTCTGGCCCCTCATGAGTCAGTGACGCAAGGCCAAAATGAAAGTGTCTGTGACACATCGAGTAGCTAGATGTGGCTGCAGGTGGTTCCTACAAGGAACCATTCTTAACTCGGTGGCCTGAGGGCAGCCAGGGCACCTGGAGATGGAAAGGCAAGGACAGAGGATGGAGGATCCCCCAAGCTGTGTGTGTGGCCAGCAGGCTTCCTGCATTTCACAGGGTTGCTTGGTCACTTGCTGTGTTGGTGAGGCTGTAGAAGCTTGTAGACTCCTAGATTCTGAATCTTGCCGCCTCCAGGAGACTAGGGTACCACTGTATCCCATGAGCAATGATGCTTGGTTTTGTTTCCCCCATCAGTACCTGAAGGTCTTCCTCAGTCTCTCCCTGGGCATTGTGCATTGCAAACGTGAGGATCAGCATTATTTATCACTAGCACATTTCTCCTCAGGCGGTGGACCTGTTTTCCTTCCTCCAGATGGCTCTCAGGCTAGCCAAAGAGGACAGGGCTGGCCATCTGCTTCCTGTTGCCATTTCAAGCTGGCTCGCCAGTCAGCAAGGCTGGCGAAACCTAGTGCACCAGCTGTTGGTCTGGACTGTCCCCATTCATCCTGGTGCCTCATCATGCCTGGTGGAATTGACAGGGCCATGCTGAAATTCATGCTTGACACTTACTAGGTGGGACGGTTTGCTCGCACCCTCATGCCAGCCAGCCTCCCTGCCCAGAACATAAGAGATGCTTGCCCTGGGACTTTCTTAAGAAGAATGTTTTCATTGAAATGATGCATGCCTAACAGCAATGACCTGGGGAGGGAACAGGCAGTGTTTGGTTGACCTGTCTGACTCTTGAAAAAGAGTGAAAGATAATTCTGAACCTCATATAAGTAAGACAATTCATCATAACTGTGAATTTCCCCCTTGGTTTATTTTGTTTTCACTGTTTGTTTTCTTTTTCAAATAGGAAGCATTTATGGGGAAGACATAGTTTCTGAGAGACAGCATGGGCTCCTGAATATGTTGTCACTTACAGGGAAAGATTTGTAAACAAAATTAAGAGGTGGGCATGAAATCACCAGGTGGGTATAAGGTGGGACAAAGATATAAGCAACCAATAAGATTACAAGTATAGTCATTTAGCTAATATTGATCCAATGGGGAAGCAAGCGATATAGCAAGTGTGCATGGAAAGAACAAGAAACTTTCCTGGGAGGGATGGGACAAGGAGGTCTTGGTCCCTACCCAGGTGACTGATGCCTATTTAGAATATCAATCATTTTTGTTTACCCCATGAGGAAGCATCTGTGTATAGCCATTCCATCTCTGTCTTGAGGTCTGGCCCTCAACAAACATGCTGCACCCACTCTTATAATGTGTTCTTAGCTTCTGCACTGGCTTCTTGAAAGCCTAGTGCTGTCTGACTGCTTATAATATTCCTGCTTAACGTAGCATCTTATATTTTCCCCACTCAAGAGGTACTCTGAACTACTGTGTGGGGTCAAGGCGCAGAGACCATCCTGGCTACTTCCAGATGTAGGAGATCTGTTTTCAGTTCTTTATGATTGTATGTTTACATATTTGCAAATGCAAAATAATATTGCCCCAAATTGATAAGATGCAACTGGAAAACATTTTAGGTCATCTGAAATTCTGTGAACTAGAGAGATAATTACTATTTATTTAGTTAAATCTCTTCTTAGTCTTCTGCTCCTCCCAAAGTTTTTAATATTATACTACATACAATTTCCTATTTGGCATTTATAAATTAATAGTCTCATATAAATGTTAAGATGTATATATGACGTGAATTTTGAGACAGGCACTTGTTATGTAGCCCAAGGTGGTCTTGGACTCTAGTACACACTGCCTTCTGATCTACTATTCTCCTGCTTTAGCCACTCAAGTGCAGGGATTACAGGTGTGCGCTACCACACTGGCTAAAATAATATGTCCTTTTCCAGGGAGATAGCTCAGCAGCATAAAAGCCTGTGTGACAAGCACAAGGTCCTGAGTTCAATCCCCAGTACCAAAAATAAAATAAAATATTCTTTATGTTCTGCAAACATATACTAACAAAAACCTAGATATATAAGAGAACTGTAATATTTTTTATGATTAATATACTAAGCTTGATAACTAAATTAGCTTAACCATTTCTGAATTCCTGGACGTTAAAGGTTATCCAACGTGTTACTACTTTAGGCAACTTCATAATGAACATCTGTGCTCTTCTGGTTCTGCCACTTAGGTCACCTTCCTTGGGGAATGCATCAATTCCAAGGCCAACTTACTATATTGCCAAGTTGCTTTAAAAAAATCAGTCACGTAAGTTAAACAGTTCCTAGCAACACGTTGATGCTTCCTTGCTCTCTTAGCCTCTCACCCTCTCTCTCCCTCTTCCTTTGTTCCTCCTTTACATCTTTGTGCTTGTATTTCACCATCTCCAAAGCAGCAGCATGAGAGGGAGGCTCAACGAGACATGACACCAGGTCCGCTGGCTGCTCTAGTCTACGCTGCCAGGTTTCCGCAGCGATGCAAGCCATAATGTGGGCCCAAGTCAACCGTGGGAATAGCTGCTGACACCTGCTGCATGCCTAGACTCCCACCGTATGCCTCTCTCTGATCACTGCTCACTTCCTCAACCAACTCTGCGGGCGTCACCGAGGGCTCTGGGTCTTCAAGGGCTGCTCTTGGAGGCCAGGTGGCCCCACCTACAGGGAACAGTACAAGTGCTCAGCAGAGCAGAGAGTTGTTTGTGCCAAATTGGGCCTGGTGGTTGGCTCAGAATGGAGGTGCAGCAGAAGAGCTGGGGTCCTGCTAGGCGGCTGGACTGATTCACAGGCGCTGCAGGAGAGGCCAGCAACTCTGCCTTCTGTGACCGCTACTTGATGTTGGAAGCATGCGGAGACTGTGCTGTCCATCCTGGCCTCAGTTCTGCTTCTTTCCATCTATGTTTACACAGCCTTTAAAGTTTCTGACTGATTATGCAGCTTTCCCACCTCTGCCTCTTGAAATATGGGCCATCTCTGGAAGACCTGTTTTCCCAATCCTGCTCCTTCAAGTAATGTGTCTTGGCAATTCAAGGTCGCATTTGCCTCCCCAACTCTTTCTGTCTACTTCTCCATAAAACTTTAACTACTCTTATCTCCATAAAAAAATTGTCAATTATCTCAAACATTTTAGCATGTGATCACTTAAAGTTTTGTATTTTCTTCGTAGTCTATCTAGATAGACAAGTTTTGAGGCCCCAACACTGTGTTTTACAGAGACTCAAATCCTCACTTTGTAGCTCTATCCTACACTGTTCTCTTTGACTCTGGACCCATTTGGCTGATAACCAACTTTGTAGCACTCCATAGATGCTGTGCAGTTCAAACTTTGCATGAGTCAGATCTGGGTTTATTCTAGAATCCCCTGCCTAGATAGCTTCTTCATCTGCTTCTCATCTCAATCACAAATGCGAACTTCACTTCTCACACCTACCCACTTCTGTCCACCTGTACTGTACCTCTAACTGCACTGCCTGTATTTCATTTGGATTCCATCCAGCTTTTCTAAAAAACAATTAAACTGTTTTTGCAAAACCTCAATTTAATCATACCACACCCACACTCTTACAAAACCATTTCAAATTTGTTAATGGCTTCTTTTCTTCTTTTATTTCTTTTTATTGTGGTGAAATAGATACAACAAAATTCTGTCATTTGTAATATTTTGAGTGCACCATTCAGTGGCATAAATACACTCAACGTTGTACTGCCAACAGTACTATTTCAACAACTTTTTCGTTCTCCAAATCAACTCATTATACCCATTACTGAGGATCTGTCTTTTCATTTCCCCTCTTTTCCTGTCAATCTCTGATCTGCTTTCTGTCTCTATGAATTGGCTTTTTCTAAATGTGTTGCATTGGTAGGCTCATGTAATATGTGTCCTTTTTGCTTGACTATTTCCACTTAGCATGAATGGTCTGAACTTCATCCTTGCTGTAATCGTAGTAGAGCATCTTTCTTCTTCCTGGACAAACAGTGCTTGTTGCATGGTTATGCCCCGTGCTGATCAACTCATCTGTGGATACATCCTCGGATTGCTCCCTTCTGCTAGCTATGGGCAGCTCTGCCATGATCAATGGCATGCAAATATTTGAGTTTCTATTTTTAAGTCTTTTGCCTCTGTGATTTTAAAAACAAATTTATTTACCTGATTTATACATTTTGGTATTGTCTTGGGCTTGATCTCATTTCCATCTTTCTGTTTTCTTCTTACTTTCTCTGCTCTGTGGAACCCTGTACCTGCGAGGCTACCCCCTACACTGGGGTTTCATGCTCCCAGCATGAAAGATTTTTTTTTTTTGGTCTGAATGCCTTCAGGACAGGTTTGGCTGGCTTGAGTTCTGGGGATCGAACCACAGCAACCTGAGCCTGACTGCTTTGTTGAAGCAGCCACTTAAAGAACTGAGCTAAGGAGCAGGCCCTCAATGCTCCTAGCATGGCTCAGAGCATTGCATTAACTCTGCTTGGCAGCTCTCCTTGCAGTTCATGTTCCCACCTATTTGTACACCCAGAAGACTTCAAATTGTATGTGGGCACAGCCGCCTTTGAATACCTGTTGTTCAACACTGGTAAGCAATCCTTGTTAGTTGCCCAATAAGTATTTATTAAAGCCAGGCAGGATAGAAGAAATACATTATTTTTTGAACCCCTCCCATACCTTTTAGTGGTCTTTTGGATATATTATAAGTTCAATAATTTTTGTTCACCTTATAATTCAAAGTAACATAGTCCTATTTTATGCTGTAAAGATAGAAGGTTAAATTTCAAAGGATTCTAGAATGCATGAAGTTATAACAACACAAATATCTTTTGTTGGAGATGGTGTGACTTCTTATGTGCTGTGGAATATCCTTTGTTAGGTTCCAGACAGTGTAGCATCTGAGAAAGAGCCTGAGTTCATCAGAGGTTAAACACTGAGTTACCTGATGACCCAGCAATCCTGGTCTTAGGTCAACCCCTCAAGAAATGAAGACACATGTCCACACAAAAACTGATGCACTACATGAATGTTCAGAGCTATGTTGTTCAGAGCAGCCCAAAAGTGGAGACAATAGGAATGTTCTTCAATTGAGGAATAGATACATAAAATGTTCTATATAATAGAAAATATTATTTGACAAAAATTAATGGGGTGATGATTCACAAGACTCCAGGGATGAACTGAAGAACACTTATTACATGATTCCATTCATTGGGAAGGTCCAGAAGAGCTAAATCCATACAGACAGAAAAGACATTAGAAATCTACTGGAGCTGGGGAGTGAGAGAGAAATGGGAAGTGACTGTCACTGGCTGCAGTTTCTTTTGGAGAGATAAAAATGTTTGAGAATTGATGGCAGTGATGATCACGAGTCTTCATAAGGATATTACAAATTTATGGAACTGTGCTCATCAAAGGGGTGAAATTTGTGTTGGGATTTGTACCTCAATAATGCTTTTACTTGGGGCTGGTGAGATGGCTCGGTGGTCTGAAGCACCTACTTAGAACAAGCTTGGCAATGCACAGGGACCGCGGTTCGATCCCCCAGCGCCACATGCCAGCCAGCCCCGCCCCCTGGTGGGCTGAGCTGGCCACACACACACACACACACACACACACACAAATAAAAATTAAAATAAATAAATAAAATAAAATAAAAAAATAATGCTTTTACTAAAAAACAATAATGGCCTCTCAAAACAGAAAACCTGTATTTGACTCTTGGCTCCCTCACTTCTTAATCAATTATTATAGAAAATTTAACCTCTCTGGCCCTCTAATAATAATAATAGATAATTGAAATGGTTTTAGTGAGAATTAGATGAATTTATATGCACAAAAGGTTTAAATGTAAATCAAGTGGTGGTACATGCTTGGAACCCCAATATTCTGGAAGGCTGAGGAGGAAGGATTTAAAATTCAAGTCTGGGTAATTTAATAACTTAGGGAGATTCTGTCTTAAAATAATAACAAAAAAATTAAAAATGGGTCTAGAGATATAGTTCTGCATGATGGTCTTTGCTTCAACCTCCATTATTTTTTTTTTTAAAGAAAAAACTTACATAAAAACCTGTTATTGGGGCTGGTGAGATGGCTCAGTGGTCTAAAGCACCTACTTAGAACAAGCTTAGCAAAGCACAGGGACCACGGTTCAATCCCCCAGCACCACATGCCAGCCAGCCCCACCCCCTGGTGGGCTGAGCCGGCCACACGCGCGCGCGCGCGCACACACACACACACACACACACACACAAATAAAATGAAAAAAAAAAAACCTGTTATTGCATGCCTGTAATCTCAGAATTTAGGAGGCTGAGGCAGAATTGTTGAGAGTTTGAGACAAGCCTGGACTACAAAGTGAGCTCAAGGCCAGTCTGAACTGCATAGCAAGGATGTGTCTCAAAAAGACAAACAAAAGAGGAGAGGAGAGGAGAGGAGAGGAGAGGAGAGGAGAGGAGAGGAGAGAAGAGAAGAGAAGAGAAGAGAAGAGAAGAGAAGAGAAGAGAAGAGAAGAGAAGAAGAAGAAGAAGAGAAGAACCTGTCACATAGCCCATGTTCAATGTTTATATGATTATTTTTTCCTACTGGTACTAGGGACTGAACCCAGAAGAACTCTACCATTGAGCTACACCCTCAGCTGCATTCTAATATGTTGTTTTAAAACAGGGTCTTCTTATGTAGCCAAGGCTGTCTTTGAACTTATAATCCTCCTGGCTCATCCTCCCAAGTAGCTGGGACTACAGGCATGCATTTCTGCAGCAGGTGTAAGGCTGTATTAATATTGTCTCTGTTCTAAAGGGTCTCCCTTCCTAGGCCTCCCAATGCGTGTGTCGGTTTTGCCTTACTGTGCCTGAGGAATTGTCCACATGCTCACGATCGCTTTCCTCTAGCTGATTCCCTCTGTGGCCAGTCTTCTGTTACTCCCTCCTCTCAGCAGTTTCCCCTTTCCTGCTGGCATTAGTCTGTAATATAGATTTTGACTGTTTCTACTACCCTCATGGATTAAGTTGTACATCCTTAGAGGAAGTTTCCCTTTGCTCAGGGTTAGTTCATCTTCCTTACCTGTGTACCCAGGTGTCCCAGTGTCTCATATTTTTTACTCAGGCAACACTAAAGGTTTCCCATGTGGACTGGAGGCAGGAGGACAGCAGTCAGAATACTGTAGTCTAATGAGAAAATGATTATCTTCAAGTCCAAATATGTTTTTCCTCATCCAGTTTTTGCGTCCGTTAAGCCTGGCCATCCAAGAGCTGCTGAATATGGACTGGATGCACTTGGGTGGAGACCATTACAGCTGTCCTTGTCCATGAGAGTATACATCCTAACCTCCCAGTGATGTTTTGGATTGTGATTACTACAAAACCTTGTATGTACTATTTGTCTTATACATTTGTACTAATATTAAAGTTTAATTTATAAACAAGGCACAGGAAGAGATTAATGGCAATTATTGATAATAAAATAAAACATAATGCACACTATAATAAAGGTATATGAATTGTGGTCTCTCTGTCTTGCCTCTGGTTCCATCTCTCTGCCTCTGGCTCTATCTCGTTGGAGCTAGAGTTATAGCACAGTGTTAGACTGCTTTTTTACAATGTACAGGGTCTTGGCTTGCTCTCCCAGCACTGCACCTACTCACACTTCTGGTGGTGATGGGAAATGATACAATGACTACATGGAGAGATGTAGCACGAACTACGCCCTGTGGCCTTAGCTCTTGTTTACTTTTATTCACGGATAACCATTGTGTGTATCATGGAGTATCATAGTAAATAAGCCCCCATGCACACTATGTGATCATCAGGTCAGAGTAATCAGTAATTTTTGTCTTTATCATTTCTTTATTTTGGGAATCTTGAGACTCTTCTAGTTTTGTTTTTTATTTTTAATTTGTGTATTTGGTACAGTTTCCCACTATGCAGATTGGACTTGTGGTGATCCTCCTATTGTCAGCCTCCCCACTGCTGGGATTATAGGCATGTGACACCACGCCCACACTTGGTTGGGGTTCAGCACACTCTGAGGGCATGTAGGACCAGGGATCAAACCCTGACCCCTGGCTTGCCTAAGTGGGTGTTTAGTCTGCTGAGCTATCTTGCCAGCCCTCTTCTGTTGCTTTATAAGATGTCTAATCAATCTTTGTGAACTAAAGCCAGCCCTCTGTACTGAGAACACTAGGACTTATTTCTTTCATGTAACCATATTTTGGAACCTATTATCCAATGTCCCTCTGTCCCCTCCCTACTTCCCTAATCTCTAGTGACCACTATTTTACTCTCTACTTCTATGAAATCAATGATTGTAGCTTCCACATAAAGCAAGAAATGCAATATTCACCTTTCTGTATTTGGCTCATTTTCACTTAACAGTGTCCTCTAGTTTCATCCACATTGCTATGAATGATGGGATTCTATTCATAATTCAAACCTGAATAATATTCTACTGTGTATTATACCACATTTTATTTATTTACTTATTTATTAATATCACATTTTAAAAATTCATTAATACATTAATGGACACCTGGGTTGATTCCATGTCTTTTTTATTGTGAACACCACTGCAATTGATTTGATAATGAAGGTATCTCTTTTTTTGTTGTTGTTTTGGTTTTTTTTGTGGAACTGGGGATTGAACTCAGGCCCTTGCGCTTGCCAGGCAAGTGCTTATTCCATTGAGCCATCTCCCCGGCCCTTGAAAATATCTCTTTGATATAATGATTTTGCATACTAGGAATACACTCTGCTACTGAGTTACACTGCCTGCCTTATTTTTTGTGTTCTGTGTTGGGGTGAGATGTTATCTTACTGTGGTTTTGATTTACATTTCTCTGTAATTATGATGTTGGGCATCCTTTGTTCATGTATTTGTTGGCCATTTTTATGTCTTCTTTTGAAATATGTCTACTTAGATCATTTACCCACTGTTAAATCAGTCTTCTCACTGCTGAAGATAAAATTCAGGACATTCCACTCAGTTACTACCACAGTCCTTTAAAATAATTTTGAGACAGGGCCTTGCCAAGTTGCCAGGCTGGCCTGGAACTTGCCATTTTTCTGCTTCAGCCTCAAGAATAGCTGGGATTAAAGATGGGCATCACACACACTTCAAAGTTATTTTTGTTTTGTTTTGCTGTTATCTGAGGCTCTAATTTTTTGCATTTTGAGATGTAACAGCAAAATTGTCCAGAATCTCTTTTTCCTTCTTCTCAAATTTGCAGACCAAGGATGTGCTCTGATGTGAATTGGAGCACACTCAGCCTATAGTGTTTTTCTTTGCTTACTCAAGGACTGGTACTTTTTCCTTGAAGGAAACATTCTATGGCTTCTGTTTGCAAATCTGACTCACTAGTAACACTGCCCTGGCACTGTAAGGCCACTGCTCAGTGAAACGAAGGTCACATGGGCACAAGAACTGGGACCCCACAAGCTTCAGTGTGGCAAGTGAGCCTCCAGTAACTGACGAACAGGGTGATAGGGCTCTAAGTGGGAGGGCCGTGCACTGGGGGGATGGAGTGAGATGGAACCAGAGTCTGCACATCGCTCACAGATGTTGCAGAGCAAAACTGATGAGTAGTTTATTTCTGGGATTTTTCACTCAATATTTTTAGATGACAGAGAGGCTTAAACACTGAATGGTTTCCCTTTTATGTGAAACTCAAAATAAAAATAAAGAACAAAATGAAATTTAAATAATGGGAGGTATGGAGATCTTTTTCAAATGGGAGCAAGAATGAAAGAGCAAATAGAAGCAGCTTTTACAGATAGGAAGGGGACCAAGAGCTGGATGGCACAGGAAGGGGTGGAAGGGGCAGGGGACAAAAAAGAATTAAGATGTCTCATGTCCAAGACCAGTTCCACCCAAAGAATGTGACCAGCGGGTACTGCAAACATGCACTAATAAAAAAATAAAGAATGACTGAAATGGAAAACTGCCAAACTGTTTTGTGAAGTCGCTGTATCATTTCTGTATGCTCCAGCAGGTAGGAGTGATGCCCTTTCTCTAGCTTTTTGGTCAGTGTTTGATGTTGTACCTACAGCCGCACCTCACTATTCCCATGGGGTGTGCACCTGTGAAAGTGCCCCCATCATGGACTCCATTCTTCTCTGTTCAGATGCTCCTCAGGGTATGACAGGGCTCAGTCCCAGTGGGTACAACATAGGTTGAAAGTACTGTAAAGTTGAAAATGCTCTTAATGCATCTAAACTACCCAACACTGTGGCTTAGCATAACCTCCTTGAAATGTAGAACGTCTATGTTGGGTTACAATGGGACAAACTTGTCCAGGCCAAAGCCCATTCTGTAGGAAGGCACAGAGTGCTTTGTGTAATTTCTTTTTCTTTTTTTTTAATTAATTAATTAATTTTTCTTTACAAAATCTCAAAACAAGATTTTAGGAGAGTAATAATGGTTAGTACAATGTGTATTGTTACTGCCAAAGTAGTTTCTCATATTACAAGATATAGGCAAGAAATAATAAATAAACAACATAGGTACAAACCTCTGTTTTTTTTTTAAAGTCACCAGAAAATGGAAATATACTTTTTAAAGTTTCTAATACTAGGAGAAGATATCATACAATGTCTTTTTTTATTTTTAAGTAAAACATTTTAATAGGAAATTAAGTGTTAAAAAAGATGAAAGTACATTTTTAGCCTGCCAGGATTCTCATATCTGGATGACATCTACAGGCTCATTATTGGTTCTAAACTACATGGAAAGCAGAAAAATTATTTAAACCCTACAACTATAAAACAAAGTCCACTGTAGTAATTAATAAAACTTATGAAAAACCAAAAACACTACCATCCATGTTTCTATGTGTCTTTTCTGATGTATGTGACATACCAGTCTAGAAAGGTATAGTATCATAGGGAATAATAAAGTTGAGTTTTGAAGTCTTTCCTTTATCAGTTTGTTTTTTAAGAGTTGAAAAAAATGTGAAACTTAAAACTTTAACTAAAACATTAATTTTAGCGATCATAAAAATATTATGACATTTATGAATAGATACTGCAAATGTGGGGAATAATAAACAAAGCAGAATTCATGGTTACCATATTTACACATACTCTTTGTTGTGTTTCAGTGCCACATGATCTGATTCAAAGTAATAAACATCAGGATCATCATCTTCCTCTTCTGTAATGTGCTGATTGGCACTCTCTTTGGCAGGTGGCATACGTCCAATGCCGAGTCTTCCCTCTGCAGGTGGCTTACTTAGTCCTTCACTTCCATAGTTCTGAGAGTCACAACATAAAACCTTTTCATTTTGAGAAATTTCATCAGGATTTGTGGGAGATTCACTTACATTATCACTAGCAGTTGCATCTGTTTCACTGGGACTAAGATTATTCTCAAGTTGTCCATTCTCTCTGCAAGGAGAACTGATTTTAGTAGGACTAGCTTGGGCAGGGGTGGCCCTGCGTGGTGAAGTTCTCAGGGTATAGCGATGTTCTTGGGGTTCTGACAGAGACGTCATCTGAGCTGAGATGCGGTCTAAAACAGACGATGGTTCTGGTTCTCCAGAGACTGGCATACTCTCAAGATCTGCATCCAAGACGTTACTGCTATTTTCATTACACTGCTCTTTTGAGGCACTGCTATCTCCCACCACATCTACTTCCTCCTCAGAATCTGTTAAAGATGACTGAATTTCAGAAATGGGACCTGAAGCTGGCTCAGTGGTCAGCTGATTAACACACTCCACAGACAGGCAGGCAGTTACTATTTTGTGGTCCTCCAACTTGACCTGCACTTCTGAATCTGTGCAAGGCACGTTATGGTCTATATAACTGTCGTCCCTCCTATTATCATGGAACATTGACGTCTGGGTTTCCGAATCCCCATTTTCAGCTACTGATTTCTCCTGCAATGCATGGGAGCCAGCACTATTTTGCTTAGCATTCCCATCAGGCTGACAGTCATCACAGTTTATACCAGCAGAATCACTGTCATCAACACTGTTGACAGTCAGATAGCCTGTGAGTTCTTCAACTACTGCAGAATTAAGTGGCCCTTCCTCACTGACATTCACCTTTTTAACTTCCCTTTTCTCACAATCATCCAGTATAAGACATTGACAAGCGCGTTTAGTCCCTTGAAAATCTGCATCATTGTCCACTCCTGCCCTCCTCTGTTCTACTGACTCCTTGTCTGATTTGATAGGTGAATCTTCTTCTGAACTGTTTGTTGCTTCAGATCTAAGACAACGTTTAATTCTTTTTAAAATTGGTGATACAGGTTCTGTTTGCCTTCTCTCACAATTTTCTACAGCCTGCCTTTCTAGGTTATCCTTTTCGGAAGAAGAAAGTCCTCTTTTCCTAGGGCTTACCCTTGATTCTCTTGTACTCTGCTGCTTTAAATCAGTGGTTTTTCCATTATTATTTCCTTTCTGAATTTGCACAGGCTCTGGTCTCTTCTTTGGGGATCTTGATTGCACTTGAGAACGAGAAGAGAGTTCTTCAGGGTGAGCAATGCTACGATTCCTTAAAGTTCTACCACAAAAAGATTCATCCAAGCCATTTAACCCCACTGTTGATCTTGTAACACGAGTGGATCGGGAAGCAGCCATACTATGGCAAGTCCCTACAATACGGTCATCATGATCCACTCATTGGGAAACCTGTATAACCAAATATCTATCATTGTGGAAATATTATCTCTTTTCCTTATATCCTGAAGGAGTTGGAGCTATGTCTAGAATAGAGCTTAAGCGTCAGGGTTTCAGACTCTCAGCTTCAGCCATGGAGAATACTAGAAACTCTTAAATTCCTTT
>NW_004524986.1:231662-233102 GCF_000260255.1 Octodon degus | reverse complement strand
CACTTCTTTCTGCTGCAGGCATTAGAGTTGAACCCTTTGTGTCTCTCTGGCAAGATGTTCTGCTCCTGAATCAGCTGGGTGGGTCTTGCCTCTAGTCTCTTTGCAGGGAGTTCTGCTGCAAGGTTCCCTGCTGGGCCTGCAGCCTGTGTTGAATGAGGATCTAGTGGGCCCTCGGTCGTCTCACTCACTCTCTGGGCCTGAGCTCTGAGTCTATTCAGGATCCCATGGCCTCGGTCATCTCACTCACTCGCGGGGCCTGCGCTCTGGGTCTGTTCAGGATCCTGCCCGTCCCCGGGTCGTCTCACTCACTCTCCGGGCCTGCGCTCTGGGTCTATTCAGGATCCTGCCTGTCCCCGGGTCGTCTCACTCACTCTCCGGGCCTGCGCTCTGGGTCTGTTGTAATTTCTTATGCTAAGCATCCTGTAGAGCAGATACTGTTTACCCTTGTGATCTTGTGGCTAGCTGCGAGCTGGCTCAGTCCCATCACTCTGTCTCATAAGAGTGTCTTACTACATATTTCACACTCAGTTCAAAGTTCAATAGTTGAAATATAATTTCTTCTGGATGTATGTCGCTTTCACAACATCATAAAGCTGAAAAATCCTACAACCATTGTAAGTCAGGGGCCATCTGTAAAGGGGCCGTGATAAAGCTTATCAACTAGACACATTAAGAAATGAACAGTAAAAAAAAAAGAAAGAAAAAAAAGAAATGAACAGTAACTGGGTGAGCTGGAGAGATGGCTCAGTAGAATAAGCACTTCTCTGGCAAGTGCAAGGGTCTGAGTTCAATCCCAGTTCCAGAAAGAAAGAAAGAGAGAAAGAAAGAGAGAGAGAGAGAGAGAGAGAGAGAGAGAGAGAGAGAGAGAGAGAAAGAAAGAAGAAAGAAAGGAAGGAAGGAAGGAACAGTAGCTAATAATGAAATATAGCAATGGTAATCATACTTTAGTAAGTTACATCAGGTGGTTGGCCATGTAACTGAGACAGCCACTGAGTGACCATCTGGCGGGTAGTATGCACATTGTAAAAAAGATGGACAAAGAGGTGGTTCATATTCTGGACCAGACAAAGCAACATAAGGCTTCACTTTGCTACCATGCAGTGTGGTATAAGATTTAAAGCTTATAATTGTATCTAGATTATTGTCACATAACTTTCCTGGACTGCTGGGCATGGTGGCACATGTAATCTCAGCAGTCAGGAGGCTGAGGCAGGAGGATTGTTGTGAGTTCAAGACCAGCCAGGGCTGCAAAGTGAGCTCAACATTAGCCTGAATGCATAGCAAGACATGCATAGCATGTCTCAAAAAGACCAAAAAACATTTTTTTTTCTGGACTGTGGTTATCTCCAGGCAACTAAACCAAAAAAAAAAAAAAAAAAAAAACGAAGACGTCATTATTTTTTGTCTGTTATTACTACAGATATCTAGTAGCATACCATT
>NW_004524986.1:227994-231012 GCF_000260255.1 Octodon degus | reverse complement strand
TCATTTTTTCCATAATTTTATTGAGAGACAAATAGCAATGAGACAGTTTCCAATCAAATTGGTAGGACAGTTTCAATAATTAACACATTGCAAACTCTCTTCCTAGTGGTTATTTGCTGTACAAGATGCAGACATGATAACCTATTTACAAACACTATTAGAACAAATCCCTCTATTATTAAGAGAATGAAACTATATATCTATCCTAACCACTTTGAATACACAGAAACAAAATGGACATTCATTTATACATCCCCTTTTTTGTTTAGTTCCATCATTTGAATATTAGGTGTGTTAACTCTGCAAAATATTCTAAAAGAGTCCAGTAGTTCATAATAGTATTGGGTCTTCTACTTGACTGGCAGTGTCAGAAATTGTTGACCTGAGTCCCCTATAGCTCAACATAACACCATGGCTTTGCTTCGTGTACTTCATTTTTATACTGTTCTCCTGGATGGTTAAGACCAAGATAAAGAAAGACCTATGCAACAAGAGTTGTAACTTTTGAATCTGATAAGGTCAGTGAAATCCCCTCAGGATTTTTCCTGAGATCCTGTACCTTTGTCAGTGTCAGCCATGTGGATAAGTCACAGCCATTGCATGGCCAATGTGCTCCCCGTGAAAACCTGAGCGAATGTTTTCCCTCCATGTTACTCTCCTTAGACACACTCTACATCCATCACTTTCCTCTTTGGCCCCATAAACTCCTTGATCAGAAAATTTGGGACACTACTGAGTTTCATGACGTTACAGTACAAGTTCTCGTATGTCCTGAGTCTTAATTGACCTTGGAGGCTAGGGCCAAAATGTTGGCTTTCCTTGCAGTCCTCCTTTTCCTCTAATTTTGGTCTGCAAACTTAGGTTGTTAACCCTCCAGAAGAGAAGCTTATTGTTATTGTCATACAACCTAGGCTGTTAAGCTTAACCTCACTATCTTTCTGAATATCAAACATCTTAGACATAACATGGAACAGGTATTTTTCATCAAGTATTGATATGTTGAACTCTAAGTCTCTACAGAATATATTGAAAAAACATTTTAAAAAATTGAAATATTTTAAAAATAGGCATAAAGAATTACATAATTCTTATATTTACACATAAGTCCCGAAATCTAACCATATACCACCTTGTAGCGGGACAGCCCCACAACATTCCTTTTCCTGCTTCCTGCCTTCATTCACCACCCCCTTTGAGCAGTCATCCACCCGTTTTTTTCTCTTTTTATGTATTTGGTACAGGGTCTCACTATGCAGCAGCTTGACCTCATAGTGATCCTCCTGTTTTCAGCCTGCCCAGTGCTGGAACTACAGACATGCAACACTATGCCTGGTCTCAGTGGCTGGCTCAGCATGCCTGCAGGAAGGGCTGGCACAGCATGTGGTGCTGGGGATCAAATCCTAGTCCCTGCACTTGCCTAAGCAGGCACTTAGTCTGCTGAGCTATCTCTTTGGCCCTAAAAAAGATTCATTTTTAGGCTGGAAACTTGGACTTTGTCAAATTCTAGATGGAATTTAAAATTGTGAGACAAAATAAATTCATTCAGAGAGATAATGTAAATAGAAAAGAAAAAGGCTTAATTTGAACACTGTGTAATGTAGGGGAAAGAAATGTATGGAAAATCAGCCAAAGAATAGCCAGTGAGGTGGGAAGCAAATTGGATGTCCCAAGTCAGGCAAAGAGCACAAATCATGAAGCAGTGCAGTAGTCAGCACCACCACATGCCCTGGGCCGGTCATGTAATATAAGATGACAGAGCCGGTTACTAGTTCCATAAAGTAATGATCGTGAAAAGAACAGTTTCAATAGTGTTAGGAGCAAAAACCCCACTTGGTGTTTCCTGGATAAATGGATGAGGAGAGTGAAAATTAATTGAACAGAAAAATGAAGAAGAGGGTGAAGCATGTGAAACTCAGAGAAATTTTTTTTGCTTTTTCTTAGGAAGTAGGAGAGATACAAGATAATGAAAAGAAACCAGGAAAAAAAAATATTGATGAAGCAGGAGACAGGAGAGAAATGGGTGTGGAGACAGTTTTTAAATGAATAAAGAAAATGAGTTCCAGTGCCCAATAAAGGATTTTCCTCAGGTAGGAACACATAGTTTATTTCTGAGAAACATGAGTGGATAGGGTGCAAGTAAGTTTGTACATATGGTTGGGAGTGTATAGTTTTCTTCTTCTTTTTTTTTTCTGGTATCAGGGATAGTGCTTGGGACTTTGCACTTGCTAGGCTGACCCTTATGCTGCTAAGCTATCTCCCCATCCCTCTATAGTTTTCTTGTTAACAATGTTATTTTCTTACAGAAATAAGAGCTAAGTCATTGGTCAAGAGTGAGGATGGAGGAGCTACTGGAGGTCTGTCAAAGGGGAAAACACTAAATGTTATCTAGAAAAATGATAGAGAGAAGGGATTGGGACTGTCATAGGGATCTTTAGGTAGTCAAGGGCCAACACGAGAAAGTATTAGTCATAAATTTAAAATGAGATCTATTCGCATTGGTGTGTGTGTATGTGTGTGCATGCATGCGTGTGTGCATGCATGCATGTGTGAGTGTGTGTTCCCATCCTGAGATCAAGCAGAATGCTGGATTCTTTGCAATTGAGGACCTTGTTTTCCCCCAGAGAAGTCCACTGAGGTGTGTAAGATGAATTGTAAATTGGTACAATAAAATGCTACAATCAAGAACAACTATTTCTAAGCCCGGACAAAGATGAATTTTTAAAATTCTGAGCACAGAGAAGAACAGTGACTATTGGTGGGGGCTCCAGACTGTGAACCTTTAAGAGGACTTAAAGAACCTGTGCACTTGAAGGTCCGGAGGTGGTGAGCTGGAAACGCGAGGAATCCGAGTGTGCAGCACAGCGGATCAGTGTGGCTTCCCGAGGCATTCCTCTCCTCCTATCACATGTTGAAATCCAAAAAAGAAGAAGAAGAAGAAGAAGAAGAAGAAGAAGAAGAAGAAGAAGAAGAAGAAGAAGAAGAAGAAGAAGAAGAAGAAGAAGAAGAAGAAGAAGAGAA
>NW_004524986.1:223051-227894 GCF_000260255.1 Octodon degus | reverse complement strand
GAAGAAGAAGAAGAAGAAGAAGAAGAAGAAGAAGAAGAAGAAGAAGAAGAAGAAGAAGAAGAAGAAGAAGAAGAAGAAGAAGAAGAGAAAAAGAAGAAAGAAAAAGAAAGAAAGAAAGAAAAAAGAAAGAAAGAAAGAAAGAAAGAAAGAAAGAAAGAAAGAAAGAAAGAAAGAAAGAAAGAAAGAAAGAAAGAAATCCAGCTGTGCAGAAGAGGACCCTGAACAATGCAAGGCTCATTAAAATATTACTCATACAAACTCAAGTGGTCGCACTCGAAATTGTGAGTAAAACACACTCTCGTTTTTTTTCTTACAGGGAATAAAAAGGAATACATGTTGTCGTGGCTCGGAGGCAAAAAAAAAAAGGGGGGGGCAGTTGTCTGCTGATAACTGTCAGTGATGTAAATGGTCCAGGAGTCAATGTTTAACTCACAAATTGTCACGCTGGTTTACCAGATGGCGCATATGAGAGTGCTATGTATAGGGGAGGAACTGATGAAGCCTCAGAAAACAAGGGAGTTAAGTTTTACATAATTACACACACACACACACACACACACACACCCTGGTAATCAAATCTGTAAAATAAAGAAGATAAAAAGATTGAGGAGCAGCTGCTGCTGCGGATTAGCTGTCTCTCCATCCTGGTATTTGTATACAATAGGACTCTCCCAGGAGGCGGCTGAGTCGGTGTCATTTCCGGTTGTCCCTTGTTGTTGGTGAGGCTGAGACAACTGTCCTGAATGAAGAGCCCTTCTGTCCTCGCCCACAGCTCCCCAGCCAGCCAGCCCTTGCTCACTAGTCGGATCATCACCTATGATCCCCCGGGGTTTTGCAAACACTGCGCTTTTAGCCTAACAATTGTTTGTTGCCATCATCCTTGTCCTATCATCTCTCACTGAAACGGCGAGATTATTTCTATATCAGACCAAAGATTAGGGAAAAAGTTTATTAATAAAGCTGGCCATCGAACAGGTCCCTTTCTAGGTTATAGATCCTAAATGTCTGGCATCCAAATGCACTTCCGCAATCCTTACAGACCAGAACCACACCTGGCCTCATTCTTTGTTTCTACTTAAATATCTATAACATTTCAACAAGGGTGGGAAAGGACTGAAGGAATGACAGCATCTTAACAAGAGTGGATTAAAGGCTAAACTAGAGCTTCTTCTCCTAGGATAAAATTAACCCATTGAGAGCCACCATTCGCTGCATCACCACCCTGCACCTCATCAACCTGGAATCCCCTTCTTCCCTTCCAGTCGTAATGCAAGCACCACCTCCTCTTAGGAGCCTTTTCAACTCTGCTTTTGTCTGCTTGGCCCTCTACCTTTGGGCCTCTTCTGTCTCTGGGCTGTCACAGTTCCCGAGGAGTCCCTGATCATTCTTGCAGTTCCTGGTCTCACTTTTCCCAGCCTTCTCAGTTTTCCCACATGTGGGCTGCCCTCTGGCTGGTGTCTGTCTCACCCATTATGATGCCACACAGGAATCCTCTGGGACTCAGATACTCAGTGCTCCCAGAGCTCCCTGCATAAAACACTAAGCAACAAGATCCAAGCTCTGGCTTCCCTAACTCAGGGCCAGGTTGTACAAATGCAAGGGTGGGAATTCCTTCTCCAATGTGAATGTGACCAAAGAGAGACAGGTAGACCCTGCTCCTTCTTTCCCAAGCCCTACCCTGCCCCTTACAGACTTCCAAAGCACTGCAGTTCCTGTGCCACTGGTGAGGTCTGGCATGACCCTGGAACAGCCATGTGGTATTCAAAATCCACCCCCTCTGCTTTCCCTTCCTCTCATACTTGATGCTTAGTAAAGTGAGCTTCAGTCCTCTGCTGCCTCACAGCCACCCAGACTCCTGTAGTCTGTGCTGCAGCTGTTTGCTTTGGCCAAGAACCGTGAGGGCAAAGACTCCCTTCCCTCCACAGGGGAGGTCAGCTTTCTGTTGCAACAACCCCCTTCTCTGAAAACTGGTATTTTGATTAATGAGAGAGGAAAACACCAGGCCCAATCTGAGAGACCCCCAGGAGCTGTTGCTCCAGGTATCTTTTTTAAGTCTCTGCATTTTCCTACCATACAGCTAACAGTGGGAAACATTACTTTGGCTTCTACCTTCCACAAGAGTCCTGCTGCTTTTTGTGGGTATCTCTCCAAGCTTTCTCACAGCTGATTGCAAACAAGGGCTTCCAGGTCCTAAGCTGCCTGCAGTGACACCCTCTTTCCTCTCCAATTCCTATGCCCTTTCCACAGCCATGGCATGGTGCATGGCCACCTTTGAGAAACCTCAGGCTCTGTCACTGTCACACCCTGGCCATCCCTGATGTCTGCTTAGGACCAGCCCACTGTCTTCCCGATATCCCCACAGGCCAGTTTGCTCAGTGTTCCAGAACCACGTGCAGTGCCTGTGCACCAACTGTTACCTCACAAGAGGGAGTGTCCTCCATCTCCCATGTCTAGAGAACTCTGAACCCTGGAAGGAAGAATTTTCCATTTATCAATTCTTTAATTGCAGTGCCAAGACTCACATCTGAATATCGAGAACTGGCAAATGAACTTGACTATGTCCAGCAACCATCACCATAGTTTTGGGAGGAGCGGAGAAGGGGGAAGGTTGACCAAGGCCCCCACCTGCCCCCATCACAGTCTATTTTGCAAATGTCAACCTGAGGTCCAATACCTTACAGTAAGAGTTGGGTAAGGGACATTTTTGTTTGACCTTCTAGCTAGAAATGATTTTATATTATGTAAATATAAAAGCAACAGCAACACAAAGAATATGCTACAGAGACTTACATGATTCACAAAGCCTGACTGATTTGATATCCAGCATTACATAGCTCATTCCTGTGTCTTCAAGAAAAGATAAAACAAGCCTATTAGAAATATGACAGTGCCCAAATATGAGCCACACAACTCTAAACTGTGAATCAGCTCTGTGTGTTCTGTAACTACACTCATACCTACCTTTCTTTCTATGGTGAGCCCCACAAGTACAGAACAGTTGGTGCTTTCCATGATGCTGTGTTTTTTTTTAAACATACTTTTATTGATAAACAAATAGCAATGAGACAGTTTCAAATCAAATCAGTAGGACAGTTTCAATAATTAGCACACTGCAGACAATCTTCTTAGTGGTTAATTGCTGTACAAGATGTGGACTTGATTTCCTATTTACAAACACCATTAGAACAAATCATTCTATTCATTAAGAGAGTGTAACTATATATCTATCTTAACCACTTTAAATACACAGATACAAAATGGATATTCATCTGTATACCCTTTTCTTCTTAAGTTCCGTTATTTGAATATTATAGGTGTGTAAACTCAGCAAAATATTCTAAAAGAGTCCAGTAGCCCAAAATAGTATTGGGTCTTCTGCTTAAATGGCAATTTCAGAAATTGTTGACCCAAGTCCCCAACAGCTCAACCTAACAGCATGGCTTTACTTCTTGTATTTCGTTTTTATATTTTTCTACTGGATGGTTAAGACCAAGGTAAAGCAGGACCTATGCAACAAGAGTTGTAGCTTTTGGGTCTGATAAGGTCAGTGAAATCCCAGCAGGATTTATCCTGAGATCCTGTACCCCATATTGTAGGACCTTTGTCAGTGTCAGCCATGTGGATGAGTCACAGCCATTGCGTGGCCAAAGTACTCTCTGTGAAAGCCTGAGAGAATGTTTTCTCTCCATGTGACTCTCCTTAGGCACACTCTACGTCATCGATCACTTTCCTCTTTGGCCCCACAATCCCCTTGATCAGAAAATTTGGGACACTACCGAGGTACATGATGTTACAGTACAAGTTCTCATGTGTCCTGAGTCTTAATTGACCTTAGAAGGCAAGGGCCAAAATGTTGGCTTTCCTTGCAGTCCTCCTTTTTCTCTAATTTTGGTCTGCAAACTTAGGTTGTTAACCATTCAAAGACAAGCTTATAGCTATTATCAAACAACTTAGGCTGTTAAGCATAATCTCACTATCTGTCTGCATATCAAACATCTTAAGCATAATATGGAACAGGTATTTTTCACCAAGTATCGATATGTTGAACTTTAAGTCCCTACAGAATACGATAAAAAACATTTAAAAATTAGAATATATTTTAAAAATAGGCATAAAGAATTATATACTTCTCATGTTTGCACATAAGTCCGAAAATCTCACAATATACAATCTTGAAGCAGGACAGTCCCACAATATTCCTTTTCCTGTCTCTTGCTTTCATTCACCACACCCTTCTTCTTTTTTTTATTTATTTTTCATTTTGTTTTAAATTTTTTATTTTTAAAAGTGAGTACAAAGTACTGAAATAGAAATATTACATGATATAGAATTTTGCTGAACAAAATAAAATGAATTTCACAATATTTGTTACAATTCATAGTGTTGTCTTCAAATTAGTTGTTCATATTACCAGATATATGCATACAGAATAGGAAAAAGAAAGAAAAAATATTAAAAATTAAGAGAAAAAGGAAAAATAATTGAAAAAAAGAATCAAAACAACTTAAGCATTAACTGCTGTTTTCCAGAGACCATCAGAAATCCACAGTACAGTTGTCCAAAGCATCTTGCTTACATACATAGATATATCTCTTTTCCCCCACTCCCTCCCCTGTCCTTCTCAATTCAGTATTTTTTTCCTTTTTTTATGGTTAGTACATTGTGTATTGTTACTGCCAAAGTAGTATCTCATATTGTAAGATATAGGCAAGAAAAAATAATCAACATAGGTACAAACCTCTGTTTTTTTTTTAAGTCAACAGAAAATGGAAATATACTTTTTAAAGTTTCTAATACTAGGAGAAGATATCATACAATGTCTTTTAAATAAATTGTAAGTCAA
>NW_004524986.1:208062-216566 GCF_000260255.1 Octodon degus | reverse complement strand
CATGTATTTATAGTTTTTTTCTGGTTTCTTTTGTCATTTATTTCCAGTTTCATTGCACTGTGGTCAGATAATGTGCATGGGATAATTTCTGTTTTACTGCATATATTTAAGCATGACCTATGGACCAGTATGTGGTCTATTTTAGAAAATGACCCATGTTCAGCTGAGCAAAATGTGTATTCAGCTGTGTTTGGGTGGAACTCTCTGTATATGTCCACCAAGTCCAGTTCTTTCAAGCTCTAGTTCAGTTCTGTTATTTCTTTGCTAAGTATTTGTTTGGTTGACCTATCTTTTGGAGATAAGGGTGTGTTAAGGTCCCCTGTTATAATTATGGTATTGGATATTAAATTTTTCATGTCCATTAAGATTTGCTTTATATATTTCGGTGCTCCCGTGTTTGGTGAATACATATTCATGAATGTTACCTCTTCCTCTTGTATTTTTCCTCTAACCAGTATATAGTGGCCTTCTTTATTTCGCTTGATCATTTTTGGTTTGAAATTGAGACTGTCTGAGAATAGGATTGCTACCCCTGCTTTTTTCTAAGGCACTGGGGCATGTAGTATTTTGTTCCATCCTTTGACTTTCAGCCTATGAATGTCTTTATGAGTTATATGTGTTTATTGTGTACAGCATATTGTTGGATTTTGTTTCCTAATCCACTGTGCCAGTCTATTTCTCTTAATTGGTGAATTGAGTCCATTTACATTGATGGTTAGAATTGAGATGTATTGTCTTACGGTTGCCATGTTATTTACCTGTTGTTGTTTACTCCTTTTTCTCCTGTGTTTAATTGCTTACCCTATTTAGTTGGTTGCTTCCGATCTCATTCGTGGAGTTCTGATCATTTTGGTCCCTCTCTAGAACAGTTTTCAGTAGCCTGTGTAGGGTTGGCTTTGTCATCACGAAATTCTTTAGCTGTTCTTTGTCATGAAAGTATTTCAATTCTCCATCAAACTTGAAAGAGAGTTTTGCAGGGTATAGTAGTCTTGGTTGGAATTTGTTTTCATAGAGGACATGAAGTACTCCACTCCATACTCTTCTTGCCTGCATGGTTTGTGAAGAGAAGTCGGCCGTAATTCTGATGTGTTTTCCTTTGAATGTGATTTGCTTCTTTTCTCTAGTGGCTTTCAGTATATTCTTGTGCTAAATTTCTGGGATCTTGAATGTTATATGTCTGTGTGTTTTTCATTGGGTTGAGGTTACTTGGCGCTCTCTATGCTTCAGTTACCTGAATGTCAGATTGTTTCCTCATATTTGGGAAGTTTTCTGCTATTACTTGTGCCCATATTTTTTTAATGTCCTTTGTGTTGACTCCTTCTTTCTCATTGATGCCTATTAGTCTCACATTGTTCATCTTTGTATCATCTTGCAGGTGATGGATTATTCTTTCCTGCATCCTCTTTTTTTCTTTAAAAGATCCTTTCTTACCTGTTCACTAGCTGCAGCAGCATCTTCCATACCTGAATCTCTGTCTTCACAGTCACTTAAACGGTTTGCAAGCTTGTGATTGAGATGTTAAATTCCTCTATATCTCTTTGACTCTTCTTCACGCGATCTATTTCTTTCCTGTATTGCTCATTCAAGGAATCTGTCATTTTTCTAATCTCTATTTTTTTAATCAATGTCTTCTTTAAAAGCAGTTATAAATTCTTTTACTGCAGTGTTTTTTCAGATTGGGTTTCCTCCCTATGTTTGTGTAATTGATTCTTTACTTTAGATGCTGTGAGTTCTGAGAATTCTTTTTTTATTTCAGAAAAGAATTCCACTCTGAAAACCTCTATAACTTTCTGCTGTTGCTTATTTACTATCGACACTATTAATTCATGCATTTGAGCTGAGCTAGTGTCCTCCGCACTTGTTCTGGGTGGGCATTGGGTTTCCTCCATATGTTTCTGCATTTGAATCTTTACTGCAGATTCTATTAATTCAGGGATTTCTTTTTTTATTTCCAATATGAGTTCCCCTATACCTTTCTGCAGCTGTTTCTTTAATTCAGAAGCCATTGATTCATTGCTTTCAGCTGTTTGATTCCCAATTTGGTCTGTGTTAGTTTCCTTTGCACTTTTTATGAGTGGGCTTGGGTTCTGAGGTTGCATTTTGTTCCTTCTCATCATTTTGTGTAGCACTGTCTTCTGATCTTTGTTGTAGATCTTCGTTGTAGTTATAACCTTAGCACGTACAGAAGTTCAGGTGCAGATCTACAAAGTTTGGATTTATCCAGCTGTGCATGGCTTGGGTCCGGCTGCTGTGCTCATCTCCTCCCTGCTGCTACCCTTAAGCATGAACCTGTTGTGCCCCTGTGGCAAGATGTCCTGCTCCTGAACTAGCTGGGAGGTTCTATTCTCTACATTCTCTGCAGGGATTGAAACTGCAGGTTACATCCCAGGCATGTATGCCAGGCCTGAGCTGAGCCTGGAGTGGCAAGGTGGAGCAGGGGGCAGAGTCAGCTCTCCCACACACTTACTGGGCCTGGGCTAGGACTGGGTCTGGGTGTTCCCGGAAAGTGGCAGAAATTCCTACTCGGCGGGCAGGGTGGGGGAGGTGCTGTGGAGTGGTCGTGAGCGTCCCAAGGGGGTGGAAGAGGGTCTCACCCACGCTGCACCTGGGCTGGGAAGAGTAGTCTGTCCCATTGGTTCAGGGCATCCCGAAGCTCTCCCACACACTGACCGGATCTGGGCTATGACTGGGTCTTGCTGTGTTGTTTTTTTATTGCACAGTGGCTCTGTCTCCAGCCGTCAGGGCCTTGTGCTTCCTCTAGTTTTAATGCCTGACCCTGCAGTGAGGGGAGCTTGCATCTTCTCAAGTCCTGTCCCATTCTCCTAGCCCGAAGGGAGCACTAGGATTCAGTCTGTCCTTAGGACCAGGAGCTTCCTCCTCTAAGAATAGAAATCCACAGGCTTCTACACTGGGCCACTGTTTCTTTGGCTGTGCCCAGAGGTCAATGGATCTGAATATGAATAATACTTAGACTTAAACAGCATCCTATCACATGTGAAAATGTATTTTATTTCTATTTAATTTTATCTCAGTTTGACTTGGATAAGTAAAAAATAAAAATATTGGGTTTTTCTTCAGTGCAAACAGATGTTCTTCCAATCCTGATGTGAAAATAAAATTTAATAAACACTTCTTAAAAATGGGAAGATGGTTATTTTTCATATATATTTTCTTTTCCTTTGAGATATAGATTCCTGTGCCCTTTTCAGCTGGCTGTTTTTTAGCTCATTGTTGGTAGTTAAAGGTTACATCTGCCAAGAAATAGTCTAGAATGCAAGAGGAACAATTAAAAGCCTTGTGTGTGGCACTGACTCACTGACTTCTTTGAGCTGAGTGGTCTGCATCTGTTTCTCCAGCATAAACTAAAAACAGAAAAAAACAGATTTCTTATAACTCAGAAGAAAGTAGCTTCAACATTAAGTTTATGGAATGCTATCATTTTTATTATTTAATATCTAGCTCTACATAGTCTACATAATTCTAGTTAGTGCTAGATTTTGGAAATACAAGATCTATCCCTTTGTCTCTTCTATCCATCCTTTATTGTGCTCTTTTTCACACGATGACTTGTTCAAACCAGAGCTACTCTATGGTGTTTAAGCTTGTGTGTGATTTACTTTACTCAACACTATATTTTACCAGTGGCATCCACTCTCATACTAATGTCTCCAATTCATCAGTCTTTATAGTTGAATAGTGTTCTATTATGTACAGGTACCACTTTATTTAATTTTTCTTTAGTCAGCTGTCTGTTGATGAGTATACAGGTTACTTCCAGGATTTGACTATTGCAAATTGTGGTTCTATATGCATTGCCATGCGTGTATCAGTATGGTATGATGTCTTAAGCTCTTTGGGGAAGATACCTAGAAGGGAGAATAGTTAGATCATACAGAATTTCTAATGTTAGTTCTCTGAGGATCTCCATACTAATTTTCTTAAAAGTTGTGCTAGTTTACATTCCCACCAACAATGTGGGAAGTTTCCTTATTTATCTCAGCTTTGACAATATTTATTTATTTATTTTTTAGTAATTGCCATATTTTCGGGTGTAAGATGGAATCTGAGTGTGGTTTTAATACAAATGAGTCCATGTCTCAGTTACTTTTCACTCACTGCTGGGACAAATACCTAACACTCAAACTGAAGGAAGGAAAGGTTTATTTAGCTTACAGTTTGTGGAGGTTTCAGTCCCTACTCTGCTAGCTCCCAGGCAAAAGGCAGCAGTTCATGGTGGCAGAAAACAATGAAGAGCAGAGGAGGAGCAGCAGCTGCAGCATCTGTCAAGCCTCTCTCTTTTCCTTCTATGCTGACTGTGATGAATGAAGCTCCTCTGAAGTGGTGCAGCTGCATCAGCCAAATCCTCCAAGGAAGTGGCATGTGAAGCTTTGAACTCCTTCAAGGAAATGTGGGGCTGAATTCCAGAATCACACACTGTAATTCCAGCCACCTCTGAAAGAGCTCCATCTATGACTGTATGAGCCTTTAGGGGGGACACCTAGCCACAAGACATAACAGAGTCAAGATAGTTCCTTTGGCTTTAGATCTTCAATCACATTGTTATTGTCATACAACCATTATAGGATACTCCTTCTGTAACAGTGTGGGGCTTCCAATTGGCCTGAAGGGAAAGGAAAGATTGTATTTGGTTCAGGTGCAGGGATCTAGGTCAGCAGAGTGTTCTATGATACTTTTTTAAAAATGCATATATGGTTAGCTCTGTGTGTGTGTGTGTGTGTGTGTACCTATGGATGTGTGCACATATATCATGGTCCACTTCAAATCAGCAAATTCTTGTCAAGCTTTCTGTAATAACATGCATCAGGTTACTGAAGCATTTTGGCTTTTCTTCTAGAAAAGTTAGAAATTTGGCAAAGAAGTTACAACCCCAGAGCAGGTGACTTACTTGTTGAACTTATAGCTACCCATTGGTTTACCCAGAAAAAGCTCACCAGTGTTGTTGTCACCAGTGAACATTTTGGTTGATGAATTAAAGCACAGAGATATAATATCTGGAAAAAATATCTAGCTTCACTATCAGAGAGAGAGAGAGAGAGAGAGAGAGAGAGAGAGAGAGAGAGAGAGAGAGAGGCTGAGACTGAGAGACGGAGATGGAGACAGAGATGGAGACAGACACAGACACAGACAGACACAGAGACACATGGAGAGATGCCTGGAGGAATTTCTTATGGTAGCTTTGTCTTTCCTCAGGTTTCCTCTTTGCCTTGTGCCCTGCAGTTATTGGATATAGGAGGGAAGTTCCCCTGTAGGATGACTGGATCATCATAACCCTTTCTTAGCCTCCTGTGGACAATACAAAGACAAATGTACATGTGCAAACTAAGACAAAAGAACAACGAGGTTTCTTAGGGAGGATATTAGTTCTTGCTTTATTTTTGTATCTTGATGTTTTGATGTCTGGAGTTTTGACCGACTGCAGAAGAACTGTCCCACTTAGAACTGGGCAGTTCATGGAGATACTGAACACTATAATGGCCTCAGCACACCTTTCAAATGCAAAGCAGCCAACCCCAAGCTGACACTTCCAATCACCTACTGTGTTGGGCTTTCAGACTCCAGGCAACTGTCTACTTGTTTTGGAGCTGCCTTACCCTACAGCCAGGCAGCAGGTAGGACATGGAAGACATCTCTTGACCCTACAGCCTGATACACTGATGTAAATTACCAGTCATAAACTTCCTCACTCTGCCTCTCTTGATGTTTCCTACAGAAACCATATTGAAGGTTCTTGCCTGTGGGTTCCCCCACTTTTTGGTTCCTGCTTCACACTGTACTTATGATTCACACTGTACTTATGTAACCCCATAGCATGACATGACACTCCTTCTTAGGAATTATTATTTATAAACTGTATTTCTGGTGACAATCCTGTCTCTTTTTCTTTTTAATGTATTTGGTATAGGGTCTCATGCAACTCAGAATTGTAGTGGTCCTCCTGTTTTCAGGCTTTCTGGTGCTGGAATTACTGGCATGTGCCACTATGCCCAGTCTCAGTGGTTGGTTCAGCATGCATGCCTGGGAGCAGGCTGGCATGGCATGTGGTATTGGGGATTGAACCCTGGTCCCTGCCTTTTTCCTAAGCAGGTGCTTAGTCTTCTGAGCTGTCTTGTTGGCCCTTGACAATTGTCTCTTGATCTGTTGACTTTATCAAACCTAAATAATAACAAAACCAACTGAGGCAGTGCCAATATGATATATTGACTGTCAAATCACATAAACTGGGGGCTTTATGAGTTAATAAAACATGAGCAGAAAAATAAGAAGATACTTCCAAGGAAGAACACAGTGGTAGAATAGATTACAGATAAAATTAACTGCTAAGATTATTATGTAACACAGGTAGAAAAATTTATTTGGAACAAAGTCACCACAGAGAGAAGATTGCACAAAAACGATGGAAAAATTTAGATTGCATTTGGTTACAAATTTGGAACAAATAAACTAGGACATTGTATCAATACTTGATGGAAAATACTTGTTTCATGTTATGCCTAACATGTTTTATATTCAGACAACTAGGTTAAACCCAACTACATATGTTGTAGAGTAATAATAAGCTTCTCTTATGAAGGGTTCACAACTTAAGTTTACAGACCAAAAATTAGAGAAAAAGAAGGGCTGCAAGGACAGCCAACATTTTGGCCCTAGCCTTTCAAGGTCAGTGAAGACTCAGGACATAAAAGAACCTGTACTGTAACATCATGTAACTCAGTTGTGTCTCAAATTTTCTGATCAAGGAGATTAGGGGCCACAGAGGAAAGTGATCGATGATGTAGAGAATGCTAAGGAGAGTCACATAGAGAGAAAACATTCTCTTAGGCTTTCACAGAGAGCAAATTTGTTCAAGCAATGGTTGTGACTCATCCACATGGCTGACATTGACAAAGAATCTACAAACTGTGGTACAGGGTTACAGGATAAATCCTGAGGGGACTTGACTGACCTTTTCAGACACAAAAGTTACATTTCTTGTTAGATAGGTCTTGCTTTATCTTGGTCTTAACCATCCAGCAGAAAGGTTAAAACAAAAACAAAAACAAGGTATAAGGGGTGAAGCCATGTTGGTATGCTGGGCTGTAAAGGGCTCAGGTCAACAACTACTGGCATTGCCAGTCCTGCAGATGACCCACTACTATTATGGACTACTGGACTATATTGGAATATTTTGCTGAATTCATGCACCTATAATATTTAAATTACAATGGAATACACTTCTCTGACAAAACTTAACAAAAAAGGAGGATATAAATGAAGGACCAGTTTGTATCTGTATATATAAAATAGGATAGGTATACAGCTACTTTTTCTTAATTCAATTAGGAGAAAGATTTATACTAATAGTGTCTGGACAGGATATCATCTCAGCATCTTTTACTATGAATAAATACTAAGAAGATAACAATATGCAATATATTAATTATTGAAACTCTCCTACTAATCGGTTTTGAAACTGTCTCATTGCTATTTGTTTCTCAATAAAGTTATTAAAAATAAACTTGGACATTGAATAATTCGTGTAGGTAAGAAAAAAGTTATCATTAAAGCAAGTTGCCTAAATGAGTCTGAAGCAGTGGTTGGGGTATGCAGAGGAATAAGGAAGTGCAATGAGCTCTCTTGTGAAGTACTGAGTTGCATG
Source organism: Octodon degus (assembly GCF_000260255.1). Lineage (NCBI taxonomy): Eukaryota > Metazoa > Chordata > Mammalia > Rodentia > Octodontidae > Octodon > Octodon degus. The sequence goes on along the minus strand of NW_004524986.1, from coordinate 208,909 downwards.
ACTGAGCACAGCCTACACTATAGCACAAACTAGGCTGGCAATTGGTTAAAAGCAGCGTATTTCTGATAAGGAAATCATGTGGGAGATCTTGGCGAAATATAGTCTCATGCAGCTAGTCTAAAATGAGGACTGTTGTTCTACACTTCAAACAAGGTAATGACGCTTGTCCCCAGCTACACCATTAGTTTACAAGCATATAGATGACCTCTAACTTCACTCTATAACCTGTAGTTCCTTGACTTTATTTCCTATCATTTTGAGAAAACAGGCTGAAAATTTGCATCTAGCATCAGCCTGAGCATTTTGCTTGTCAGTATTTGTGAAATTGTGAATTCCAGAATCCTAGGCAAAACCATGCAAAAAGAGTTATGTGCAAGAATAATTCTTGAATTTATTTTTCTTGAGTTATGGGGGAAAAAAGCCCAAGATTGTGAAAATATTGGAGGCAGACTTGGGAGGGTGACAGACAGGCAGGCAGGCAGGCACGCAGACAGTGACAGACAGAGAGAAAAGACAAAGATACTTCAGAGAGATACTTCAGATACTTCAGAGAACTGAATACTTCAGAAAGTAGAGTGAAAAATTATAGACTTAAGGGTGGGTTTTGTTTTGTTGAAAAATATAGTTTGACTCATTGGACTAAGTGCCTGCTTAGGCAAATGCAAGGACCCAGATTTAATCCCCTGTACCACATGCCATGCTGGCCCTGACCCCCCTCCTGGGTGCTCTGAGTAGGCTACTGAGTCCTGGTGTGGTGGTGCACATCTGTAATCCCAGTGCTGGGGAAGCTGAAAACAGGAGGATCATTGTGAGTCTGATCTACATAATGAGACCCTATATAATATAT
>NW_004524986.1:205996-207962 GCF_000260255.1 Octodon degus | reverse complement strand
ACATAGCTTGACTTTCTCATTGAATATCATACAAACTTATCACCTTTAATTTTCATAAACCTGAAATACAGAAAGGTTTGTGTGTGTGTGTGTGTGTGTGTGTGTGTGTGTGTGTGTATTTTAGGGAAGGGCCTACAGGGTGTTCAGGGTCTCACTACTAAATCAAACTTGTAGTGACCCACCTGTTTATAGCCAAGAGATGGTATTGCAGGTGTGTGCCATCTTGCCTAGTCTCTATTGCTGTCTCAGTGCTCGCCGAGGGTGGGGCTGGCACTGCAGGCCTGGGGATTGAACCCTAAACCTTGTGCTCACTTGCAGGTGCTTTAACTTGCTGAGCTATTTGGCTGGCCCTCAGAAAGTATTTTTATTTCATTTTTTAACAATAGCTGACTTTACCCTTTAAGATATGATCACACAGAAAAATACCTCATGAGAAGTATATTAAAACAGTTAAGAATCATAAACCTAGGGCTGGCAAAATAGCTCCGTGGATTAAAGCATCTACAAGCAGGCACAGGGGTTGGGGGTTCAATGCCTTGGCCTACTGTGCAAGCCCCACCTCCAGGGCACACTGAGACAGCAATGGATACCGGGCATGGTGGTGCACACCTGTAATCCCAGCTCTTGGGAAGCTGTAAACAGGCAAATCACTATGAGTCTGATCTAGTAGTGAGACCCTGACCACCCTGTAACCCTGTAGACTATTCCTTAAAAGACAAAAAAAAAAAAAAAAAAAAAAAAAAAAAAAAGAATCACAAACTTCCCTTTCAAGGGGGTATATTCTTACTAGGTAAACTTGTATATGTTTAATTCTTTGCCATGATCCCTTTTACAAAGTTAGTTAAAAATTATTCCTTTAAATTTCATTTTAATTACTCATCAAAGCATTTATATGTTGTTTGATCCCCTGGAAAGTTGTCAAATTGATTGTACAGAAACTGAGATGAAAGCTGATGGTCAATAAAATTACTCTTAATATGAACTATTAGGAAAGTGATTATAAAATAAAATATGATAAAGCATACTTATTTCAGAATCAAATGACAATGATTTTTTTGTGTTTTAGTAAAAGCACATGCCTTATTTGGAGTTGGGGAAAAGGGAGGGGAGACAGAGAGAGAGAGTGGCACATGGCAGAGGGTGAAAGACTTCATGGTGGTGGGAGATAGCATAAGCAATGAGAGAGAGAGAGAGAAAGAGACAGAGAGAGACAGAGAGACAGAGACAGAGAGAGAGAGACAGAGAGAGAGACAGACAGAGAGAGAGACAGAGAGACAGAGAGAGAGACAGAGACAGACAGAGAGAGACAGACAGAGAGAGAGAGAGGCTCAATGAGTAGGGAATATTCAAAAGGGAAATACTTATAATTTTTTTGCGGGGGGAGGGGAACTGGGGATTGAACTCAGGCCCTGAATTTTTTAAGTCTATAGCTTTTTTTTTAATTATTGGTTTTCTTCTCCTTTCTGGAATCTGATTCTCTTTGTAGCTGTCTTTTGATCTTCTTGGATTTCTTCCAGTCATATGACTTTTCCTCTGGTTTGGTGGAAGCTAGGATTCTGGGTGGAGGGTTTAGGGACATGTTGTTTAGGTTTAAGGATTAAGTGAAGGGGTTTATGTTAATTCTGATGCCTGAGACCTTCTTGAGCTTATTTTCTTTGCCTTTGTCCTTCTGATTGCTTTAGCCTCATCTGTAGAGGCAGAAGCTACCTCTGGCTACCCTTAGTAAGTCTGTCCATTAACTTTTTTTTTTTTTTTAAAGATATCCTTTTGAAAATTTATCCACAGTACTATCAACAATAAAGCACTCTTTCAGTTCTTATGAAGTTTCCATTTTAAAGACTGTCTTTCAAAAGTACTTACAAAACAGGGATATGTCATTAAAGCATTTGCAGTCAAGTTTTCAAATAAATCATCTTAATACCTTTCTATGGAATTACAACAGCATTACCATCATAGTATTTGTTTG
>NW_004524986.1:183763-205182 GCF_000260255.1 Octodon degus | reverse complement strand
AAAAAATAGCATCTGGTCCCAAGTGTCTTTGTCTGCAGACACTCTACTGCAGACGGTTTTCGTTTTCTTGACATCTCCAGTGTACGACGCTAATCACTAACTCTTCCTCCTCACTGAAGTACGCGCTCTTCTTTATCCTCAGGCGCCGTGAATCCTCGGAAGTCGAAGGGCCCCCAGCACTGACTTTCCATTTGTTTTGTTCTTCCATCTTGGCTTGCTGGCAGGCGATGGCTTGGCTGAGGCTGTCCAGTGCGGGGTCCTCGCCCTCATCTTCGCTTCCTGCTGCGTCCTCGATTTCTTCCGGTTCGGTGGTTTTCTTTTTCTTCTTCTTTTCTTTCTTCTTTGGAGGCTCATGTTCCCCGAGCATATTCTTTGGACAAGCATAACTTAGGTGCCCACTTTCCCCACATTTGTAACATTTAGATTTATCAAAGTAGTTTCGCCTTTGGATGAATTCAGCTGCTCTTCCATTGTCAATAGCAGTGCTTGCCTTTATCACTCTACCAAATAACTGTTTGTTATTTATGGCTCTGGTGCAGCTTTGTGCAGAGTCTTTATCCAAAAACAATATAAACACCACTCCTTTACTCTTCCTCGTGTCTTTGTCTTTCATTATAGTAACCTTCACAACTTTGCCATACTTGGAAAATATCCGGTATAAGTCGTTGTTTGTCAGGGAGAAGGGCAAGTTGGACACGTACACTGTGCTCTTACTTGGAGCCAGGCCACCACTCATTTCTTCGGGCGGGTCGGCCCGGGTGGGGCCGGCGCCAAGTAGGGGTTCCCGGGCAGCCAAGGCTGCCACTGCGCTTTTTGCGGCTGGCTCTGTCCATTAACTTTTAACAAAATTCAACAAAGCCTTCATCATATTTGTTTCCCTACCTGAATGAGCCCCTGTTCCCATAGTCCCCACAACCATCCAACTACTGTTGGGGAAAAGGGTGATGACTGATCTGGCTTTTGAGCTGAATGTGGTCATAGTTGGTGAGTGTGAGGTGAGAGTCTTCAGCAGAGAAGTTTGCCTGATGGGCCTCAGCTGAAGATGTCTGACACCTTTACAGTGGCTTTTGTCTGTGTGACTACTTGGTTTGACAACTTCTGGGTGAGAATAAACAAGCTTTGCCATGAGATTAAAGCCCGTATGACCAAAACATGAGCAACAGCTTGGAAAAGGAGGCCACTTTGGAAAAGGAGCCATATCAGACACACTGTTTAAGGGACTGGAATATCAATTGTAACCAGCTGGCCCTTAGAACGATCAGCGGGGTTCAGTGATTGGAGCCTCCCTCTGTGACTCATCAAAGTTGTATATTATTATTACTCTTGTCTCTCTGGCTATGTTCTCCTATGGTGGGGTGTTCAAAACTAAGTTAAAGTGAGATGTTTATCAATCATAAATACCTCCGAATTGCATCCAGGTATATCAAGGTCAGTTAATTCTCACTGGGCATTCATTTTTGGGCCATGATCTGAGCTTCTTGGCTTTTTCAGTTTGTCCTCTGTCAGGTATTGCATCATCCAGGATGAGTCATGGTCTGTACTAGAGGACATGGCATCAGAAGCATACCACAGCATCAGAACATTTTTCCCTTCAGTGACTCTCCTTTTAGCATGATGTAAGCTGGTTGACTCTTATACTTTAGGGTTCAACAATCTTCTTGCTCAGGAGGTTGGGTGTCTCACCAAAGTTGTAGGATCTTGTAGAAATATTCCTTGAAGTCCTGGATCCTTGTTGACCGAGGAGGGCCAGGGCCAAAATATTATCTATCCTCTTAGCCCATTTATTTATTTATTTATTTATTTATTTATTTATTTATTTATTTATTTACTTAGTTAATAGCTAGTTCTGGTTTCTCAGACTTCATTTGTTGAACACCCCACAAGAGAAGATTGATTACATCAGTGATATAGTGGGAGCAGTTAATTTCATGATTTTATTTATATATCCAGCTTATAATAGTTTCCCCTATGAAGAGGTACCCTAACTGCATGAAAGGTCAAGGGGAAATGACCACTCTGAATACTCTCAGACAGTGGTGATCAGAGTTGTGGTAAGAGATACTCTCTAGAGTACCTATGTAGAGGCCCTCAACTGATATTAAGAGTTTTCATCCTGTGTAGGTATATAGCTTTGAAACTGGGAGAAATAAAACCAAAGAACCAGTTAAGTATGCAGGAAGCTTCAGAGTCTGACATGGCATTAACCTGCCATCTAATATCTTAAACAGCCACCACAAGTTCTTTCTGGTGCTGGTGTTAAGGTGCGTAGGCCTAGGTTTCCTTAAGAAGCTAATAAAGGAGTGTGGCTTTTTTTCTGTATTTAGGACAGGGTCTACAGGGTCTACAGAGTCTCACTACATAGATAGAACTCATAGTGATTCTCCTGTTTTCAGTCTCCCAAGTGCTGGGATTACAGGCAGGTGCCACCACACTCAGTCTCCATTGCCATCTCAGTGCTCCCCACAGGTGGAGCCCACACAACATGCTGGGGATCAAACCCTAGCCACTGCACTCTGGCTAAGCACTTTAATCTAATGGGCTATCAGGCAGGCCCAGATGTGGCCTTTTGAGCATATCCTGGAATCCAAATTCTGTAAAACCCAGCCACTTCCACAAAAGCTGTCAGCTGTTTGATATGTTTTGGCAAAAAGAAGTCTAGAATGGATTATGTTCTCTCTGAACTTAGTTCTCTTTTACCCTGAGGAATAAGCAGCCTTAAATGGGTGACCTAGGACTGGCAGACATGAGTTTTCTCCTGGGACACTCTATAACTTCAGGAAGCTAGAAAGTTAAGAACAGATTCAGGTACCTCCCATACTTGGGTCTCTATCTTCACAGATAATCTAGATAATGTAAGAAGGTGATGTAGAGGGCCCACAGATTCATTAGTGGGGGCAGGTCTTGAACCACTCCCCATTCACTAGGCCCTCTATTGACTCCAGTGACGATAGTACCACAGGGGCTGATAGCCTCTTGTAAGAATTCCTACCCATATAGTCCTTGGACCAAAGGTCTTTATTCCTCCTTTAATAGAAGACAATTATAAAGTTTTACAGAGAAAATTAGAGATCAAGGACCACATAGCACCCTAGCATGACAATTATCACATTATTATCTGTGAAACACATTTAAATGCTGTCCCAGTGTAGAATAGCTTCTTTACTCTGTTATCTTGATCTAATTACAAGATACCAAATGGCATAAAGAAACAGTTACCTAATTTATTATTCTTTAATAGGGTGCCATTGATGAAGAATATACTGTCTATAGATGTTCCTTGTACGCTATTAATATCTAAGTTTTAATTTTTAGTGACACTGTCTGTAAATTTCTAAGTGTAGTGACAGACTTATAAAACTATTATTTGACCGGTGGCCTCATGCTATGCTTATGATTTTGTTGTTGTTGTCATTGTTATATTGTTTTGTTTTTGAGACAGGTTCTCACTATGTAGCCCAGGCTTGCTTCAAATTGACAGTGATCCTCCTGCATTAGCCTCCTGAATACGGGGATTACAGACATCTGCCACCATGCCCATTTTGATCATGACTTTTAAGAAATAACAATGTGTACTATAATTTACATTTATAAAAATATACTTTTTATTTTTTTCTTATCCCCACCCCCCTATGCCTCCCAAGAATACACTTCTTATAGAACAACAGAACTTAAGGAATGAAAAATATTCTTTGAAATCATAAATTGTACTACCTCCGTTTTATCAATAAATAAATAATGGTTCAGAACATATGAGTGATTTGTTGGTGACCACTTAGTACACTAATGCTATTTAATAACTCCATGCTCTTTATGTAGCCCTGAGCTCTTTCAACAACATCATACTAATGTATTTTGAATAATCAATAATATGACTATCAGGGCCAGCCAGATAACTCAGCAGACTAAAGCGCCTTCTTAGGCAGGGACCAGGGTTTGATCCCCAGAATGCTGTGCTAGGCCCAACCCCCAGGGCATGCTGAGACAGCAACTTAGAGTGGCAGTGGTGGCATATACCTGTAATCCCAGTGCTTGGGAGGCTGAAAAACAAGCAGAATCACTATGAATGGGATCTGTGTAGTGAGATTCTGGAGACTGTACCAAATACATTAAAAAAATTCACCATTGATAAGACCATGAGTAAATATTATCCCTTAGTATGTCCAATAATTTTAGAGGAAAGACATGAGTGATACCTTTGTGTGTTCAGAGAAGACTTTATGGAGGAAGAACTTTAGTTTTCCATAATAATTGGGAAGCAAATGAATAAATAAAAACATAAAGTAAATGTTTGGGAACCTACCAGTGACAAAGTTAGCTAAATCATGAAGGCAGATGTAGCAGAAGATACTCCTGGTAAAGGGCTGGCCAAATAGCTCAGTGGATTAAAGTGCCCGCAATTAGGTGCAGGGGCAGGGGGTTGGATCAACAGGCCTGCCATGCCGGCTCCACCCCCAGGCCACATTGAGAAAGCAATTGAGCCTAGGCATGGTGGTGCACACCTGTAATCACAGCTCTTGGGAGGCTGTGAACAGGCGGATCACTACTAGTCTGATCAAGTAATGAGACCCTGAACACCCTGTAGACCCTTCCCTAAAATACAAAAGAAAAAAAAAAGATAATCCTGGTAACTAAAGATATTGACTAGCTAGTAGTATTGGGTAGCAGAATTTCAGGTATTTAAACTTCATGACATCAACATAGAAGGCCAGTTATATGGAAACCAGCTCAATCCAGAATCATTTACATGCATCTTGTTTAACTTGGATTTTAGAAGCATCCCAACAGTTGCTCAAAGCTGGTCATAGTGAGGGAATTTATGCTGGAGAAATCAGCTAACACTATAAACTATGAATCAGGAAATTTTTTCTTTTCTCATCAATTTACCAGTATTCCCAGAAAAAATGAAACTATCTAGCAGTTAGACTAGATTATGTAGGGGGAAGGGAAAATTGGGAGGAGGGAGAAAGACAGAAGCCTCTACTATCCAGTCTAATGAGCAATTTTCAAATCATGTTCCTTGTCCTATTATCACAGATTAGATGGGAGAACATGCTGAAGCAGCTTTGGAGTCAAAGAAATCAAGGTTTACCTCAGGCTCTGCCAGTGCTGGACTACACTGTCTTGGGCAAATGACGCCTTCATCCTGAACTTCAGGTTTTCCATCTGCAAATCGGAGAAGACAAAAATCATCCTCACGGGAAGAGCGCGAAGCTGAAATGAGACTCTAAAATGGCATAGTCTGGTTCCCAAGGAGAGATGTTAAAAAGATATTACATTCTTTTTCCCTTTCTAAGTACAGTACCATGTAATTTATCACCCTGAATAGCACATTTTTGAGAATAAAAGGAGGCTTGGTTAACAATTACATGTGGACAACAGGCACAAATTGGATTACTCAGGGCAAACTAGGTGCACAATCACCATCTCTGAGTAAAATTTTCTGAAGGGCAGATAGGTGCTGGAACTGTGATAGTTTTATAATGTCAAAATAGTCATTTTTGTCTTCTTTTATTAAGAAAGCTTTTATGTTTAGCATTTTAGAGTAGTGGAGAAATTGAGCAGAGGATTTCCATCTGTCATCTCACACATACAGCTCCTTCTATTAGCATTTCATCTGGGTGTGTTTTGTTACTATTAATGAATCAATGTTGGCAAGCTATCATCATTAGTATTAATGAAAGTCCATATTTTATACAAAGGTTTACTCTATCATATGGATCTTTTTTTTTTTTGGTTGTTGTTTATATGTTTATTTGATTTTTGAGACAAGGTCTCTCTGTGTAGCCCAGGCTGGCCTCAAACTCATGGTGATCCTCCTGTCTTAGCCTTCTAAGTGCTGGGATTTCACGTGTGGGCCCAGGCCCAGCTCAGTCCTATGAGCTTTAACAAATTCATGCCCCATTTCTGTGTTTCTACAATTATTTTACAGAGTGGCTCAACCCTTAAAAATCCTGTGTGGAACTTCTTTTTTTTTGTTGGCTATCTCAGCCTTCCCTGAGGGTGGGGCTAGTGCAGCATGTGATGCTGGGGATCGAATTGTGGTCCCCTGCAGCTCCCTAAGCTTGCCTAAGCAGGTGCTTTAGACTGCTAAGCTATCTCCCCAGCCCTACACTTCTCTTTTTTGCCTGCACTCAAAACTGTCTCAACCATTGACTTTTAAAATTCTTTGTATAATTATGCTTTTTCTGGAATGTGATACAAGGTGTGATCACAAAATACAGTGAATGTTTAAACTAAATGTAGATAATTACAATGAAAGATACATTGGCAGAAATGTGTAACAATTATGCCAAAAGATACCCAACTAGCATTCTGCATACCTGGAGAACATACTTAAGAGTCCACTGTGGTGGGAAACATTTTTTTCAAACTTTTATTTTTCTTCCTCCTGTTATTGGTAGTTTTGAATGTTAGGTTTTTTTTCCCCCATAGGGTCAAAAGGTATTTAAATACATGATTATGAGTGGAAATAGGGGACAGAAATCAAGTATTGGCAGTTTCTCCATTTTCATTTGTGTGTGAATTTTTATCTTCATGTGGGATGTAAAGCATTAATGCAAGTCAAAAATGTTTCAGTGAACAAGTTTCAGCACTTCAGCTTTATAACAATTATAAATAAAAGTCTGTAAAATTTTTCTGGAAAATGCCAACTTTTGGATTTTTTTTAAAAAAAGAATGAATTTCTTATTGACAGCAACTAAAAAAAATAAAAGATCCATTGGAAGTGGTGCCCCCCGAAGTCCTTCCCTCACTCTGAACCACTGACCCCATCGCTCATGGCACTTGCTGGAGCAGCTCTGAAGCACTCGTTGCTGAGTGTCTTTAGTTGGGTGTCATCCTTGATGTCCACAGCTCAGTCAAACCACTTGCCTCTCGTGGTCATTTTGACGTGGGGAAGAGCCAGAAGTTGCAGAGAAGAACACTTCCTGAACTGCGGCAGAAAAGGGCAAGCGTGAAGGGATGAGTGTGCTCAAGCAAGGACGAGAGTCTCGAGGGGGACTAATGGTTGTATGTCTTGTACTAGAATACATTTTTCTATTTTTAATGAAAATAATCACTGTAGCTCACTTCTTTGTATTGTTAAGTAATTTCCCGTTGCACCAAGGAACCACAGGTTTTTGATTCTTCCAGTCACAGGGATGCTTCCTTTCCCTCCTCCTCCCCAGGACATCTTGGCTGCTTTCAGTTTTTAACAATTATGAAAATGGTGCTATAAACCTTCATAGGCAGCTTTTTAAAATGTATTTCATACAAGATCTACAGGGTCTCAACTACACAGATCAGATGCTTAGTGATCCTCCTGTTTTCAGTCTCCCAAGTGCTGGGATTATAGACGGCGCCACCACACTGGCTCAGTCGCTCAGAATGCCCCAGGGGTGGGGCTGGCACCGCACGTGGAGATACAACCTGGTCCCTGTGCCTACCTAAGCAGGCGTGCTAGCCTGCTGAGCTATCTGGCTGGTCCTCAGTGTTTTTATGTAGAGGTGAATTTCAGCCTAATTGTGTATTACCTAGGAGCTTAATTTTTTATTTTATTTTATTTTTTTATTTTTTTTTGGCGGAACCGGGGATTGAACTCAGGTCCTTGCGCTTGCCAGGGAAGCATTTATTCCACTGAGCCATCTCCCAGGCCCCCATCTAGGAGCTTAATTGATGTGTAAGGCAAGATTGAATTCCAAAGTAACTCTACCACTTGTAGTCTCACCCACAGTGAGTAAGAGTTCCTATTGTTCTGCATCCTTACTAGCATTTGTTACTGGCAGTTTGCAGTTTTAAAATTATTTTGTTTCTGTAAGGTCACCTGAATTCATTAGTACTAGATTTCTTTAATGCTCTAAGGCACTTTGTGATTATGTCAAAGTAGTTGAATCACTTTCCCCAACATGCATCCCCTAAAAGCACATCAGTCATGGTTAATCAAGATGCAGCCATTATTATCATGATGCTGGTAGTGATGATCAGGTACTAGGAATTGAACTCAGGACCTCATACTTGCCAGGTAGGTACTGAGCAACTGAGCTAACTCCCGGCCCAAGACAAAGTCTTTGCATTTTTTTTTTTTTACTATGTTTGAAGTGTGTAATAATTGCAACTACCATGTGGGGTTGTACTTGTTATATGTTAACACATTTTAATTATTTTTTCTACCTCTTCCTCTCACTTGTTTCCTTGATCCCTCCTGTTTCCCTCCCTATTTATATTTGTCTTTCCTTTTTTTTTGTACTGGGTACAGGGTCTCAGTACGCAGCTCTGACTCATAGTGAGCCTCCTGTTTTCAGCCTCCCCAACACTGGGATGGCAGGTATGCACCACCCACATCCAGACTCAGTCACCAGCTTGGCATGCCTGGGGGTGGGCTAGAGTGACATGTGGGGCCAGGGATAGAACCTAGTCCCTGCGCTTGCTTAAGCAGGTGCTTAGTCTTTTTTTTTTCTTTTTTTAATATATCTATTTTTTTATTGAGAAATAAATATGAATGAGACAGTTTCACAGCTGATTAATAGGACAGTTTTAATAGTCAATACACTGTACATTGTTATCTTCTTAGTGGTTATCCATAGTACAAGAAGCAGACAGGATATTCTGTTCAAACACTGTTAGTACACCTATTTCTTCTCATTGAGTTAAGCAAAAGTAGCTGTAAATTTATCCTAACTATTTTGCATATAAAAATACAAAATGATCTCTCCTTTGTATCCTTTTATTTTTTTATTTTTTTGTCCTGTCAGAGGTGAATAATCTATTGACATCTAAATACTATAGGTGTTTGAATTCAACTAAACAACCCAACACGGTCTAGCAGTCTATAATATTAGTGGGTTATCTTCAGAAGTTATTGACTTGAGCCTTTTACAGATCATCATATTAATATGGATTTACTTTACATACCTCATTTTATACTTTTCTGCTGCATGGTTAAGACCAAGATATAGCAAGACCTATATACCAAGAAATGTATATTTTGTATCTGATAAGGTCAGCCAAGTACTCTCAGGATTTATCCTGTAGGCCTGTACTGCCTTTTGTATATTCCTTTGTCAGTGTCTGACATGAGGATGGGTCACGGCCATTGCTTGACCAATTTGCTCTCTGTGAAAGCTTGAGAAAATGTTTTTCTCTCTATGTGACTCTCCCCAGGCTCACTTTAGATCATCGAACACATCCCTCTGTGGCTCCATAATCTTCTTGATCAGAAAATTTGGAGCACAACTGAGTTACATGTTGTTATAGTACAGGTTCTCCTATGTCCCGAGTCTTTACTGAAGCAGGTGCTTAGTCTGCTGAGCTATCTCTCCGATCCTACATTTTGTTCTTTTCTCTCCCCCTCCCTTCACCCTTCCCTCCTTTTCTCTTCCCTTGCCCTCCCCCTCCCCCCTCTCCCTTTACTGTTTTTAAGACAAGGTCTCACTATGTAATTCAGGCTAGATGTGAACTCAATATTTAGCTCAGGTGGGCCTCAAATTCTCTGCATTTCTCCTGCCTCAGTCTTCTGAGCACTGGGGTTACATGTGTGTACCACCATACCAGCTAAATTCTTTCTTTTCAAAATTTCTTTTGTTTACTTTTCTTTCCCTCTCATTTCCCTTCCCATTTGAAGAAATTCTTCTTACTTCCTATTATCTGTCTTTTATTTTGGTCTTTATAATTTCAGTTTATTATATAAGAGAAACCATGTAAAATTTAAACTCATGTGTCTGACTTAGTTTACTTAACATTATGTTCTTTTTTAAAAATGTATTTGGTTGTTACAGGGTCTCATTATGAACCTCAGACTCATAGTGGTATTCCTGTTTTCAGCCTCCCCAGTACTGAGATCACAGGCATGCACCCTCAAGCCCAGACTCTGGCTGGTTCAGCTCGCCTTGGGTGCGGGGCTGGTGTGGCACGTGGTGCCCGGGATCGAACCACAGTCCCTGCACTTATATAAGCTAGCCTATACAGGTGCTTTAGTCCTCTGACTAAAACTATTATCTTGCTGGCCTAACAATATGTTCTTTAAGTGTACCCATTTACCCACAAAATGCCCCATGCTTATTCTTCTTTGTGGCAGAGTAGTGCACCATTGCATATAAATGCCACATTTTCTTTATTCATTCATCTTTTGATGAGCATAGTCATAAACATTGTTAAATAAGACTGTCATGATTATTTTGGATCAGATACACAGTACACAAAGTATTTTTTCTATTGAATTAATATTTTGAAAAATTTTAAATTTTACACTGAAAAATAAAAGAATCTATGAATATTAGCATTATAACTCTTAACATAATTTACAAACTATTTCCAAGTTTTTCACTATAGAAATGAGAGAAAAAAGGAAAACAAAGATAAGAAGCATTCTGTAATTTATAAAATTTATGTGATGTCTTGTTTTGCCTTTTCCAGAATCTCAATACCTAATTGTCTTTTTTTTTTCATTAAAAAGTCTTCAGTTAGGAAGCTATTTTGTGACTCTCCCAGTTGAACACCTATGTCTGTGTGTGATGCACCCTGAACAGGGGCTGGGCTGAGGTGAGCATGAGCACGGAATTAAATACTTAAAAAGGATCACATCATTTCCCGTCCTCATGAACCTGTCACATTTGCCCGCTGTCGTCTCTCTTTTTATTGTTAAAAAATCCTTGTTTTTAGGCTCAACCACACTTGAAGCTCTGATGTCATCTTTGACCCGTTCTCACTTTTGGATGAGTCATCAGTACATCAAAATAGTTTTTCCTTTTTAAATATCATGGTACATTTCCAGGGAGTGAGTTACAAACTCTGCTCAAACACTCTGCCAAATGTAAATCTTATATTATGCTACCAGAATGAAACACACAAAGCTGAACATTTCAGGTTTTTCTTTCTTTTTTTATATATCCATGGAATTTATATAATCTGCCCTGCTTTAAGTTTAAAAAAGTCTTTACAAGGCAGCTTGATAATGCTTCCTATGATATTATGCAATATATGTTGTTTTTAAAAATTAATTTTATTGAAAAAGAAATAGCAATGAGACAGTTTCAAAACAGGTTAGTAGGAAAGTTACAATAATTAACACATTGCATATTGTTGCCTTCATAATAGTTATTCAGAGTACAAGATGCAGACACAGTATCTAGGCTAAACATTATTAGTACAAATCTTTCTTCTCACTGAATTAAGAGAAAGTAGCTGTATATCTATCCTGACAAAACTGAACAAAAAAGGGGAATATAAATGAAGGACCATTTTGTAGTGAAAAAAATATATCTGTATATACATTTGATCTGGCTTTATTTCCTGGCATAGGACTCCTGAAATGGTTGGCATCTTTCAAGGAGTCAATGTCTTTTCACATGCTAATGCATTGGTTGTTGGCCCCCATTAGCTTCAAGACTAAGGCTGGTCATTGGAAAGACTAGCTCAGGGTAGAGGGCTGGGATTGTCAGCACCAGACCTTAGTATCCAGGGAGAGGGACAGGTTGAACTCAATCATCACTGGCTCATGATTCAACCAATTACGCTGTGTAAAGCAGCCTCCATAAAAACGGAAAAGGATAGCATTCAAAGACCCTCCAGAGAGGTTTCTGAATTGGGAAGCATCCAGAAAAGGCATGGGAGCTCCACAAGCTGTGCCACATAACACCATGGTGAGCATGTCTTCATCCTTTGCTGTAAACACTAAGCATGTTTCACTTTCTTTCTTTTCTTTTCTTTTTTTTTTTTCCGTAACTGGGGATTGAACTCAGGCCCTTGCACTTGCCAGGGAAGCACTTATTCTATTGAGCTATCTTCCTGGCCTGCATATTTCCCTTCATTCTATGAGTTTCTATAAAAAATTTATTTGAATCCAAGAAGGGATTATGGAAATCCTGATTGGTAACTGGTTGTCAGTGACACAATTAAAGCAATCCAGGGATGTGATTGTCACTAGAAAATGGGAGCAGTCTTGTGGGACTGAACCCTGAGCTGTGTTGTGAGAGTATAGTGAGAAAAAAATAAATGTGTTCTTAACTCTCTGACTTCCAAAATTTCCTATGAGAAGATATTATTTCCAGGGCTGAACAATTATATGCATTACCCAGAGGAAGAGATAGATTTTCTCATAACATTTTTCTCTTTTCCCCTATCAGTTGGAGACTTTATTATTCCTAAAATTTTATTAGCACATTTGCAGTACATAAGATTTGATATACATAACACATCTAAATTCCTTTACTTCCCCTTTCCTACCCTTCCTCCTCCTCCCACCATCTCTGTTTCTCCTTAGCAATTTACTATTATATTTTGTCATTCATTAGCTCATCAGATTAACCAGCTGAAGCCTTGAAAGACAGGAGGAAAACTTGCTTTCCAGCTTCCCGTTTGGCTTTTCTCTGAGCAATCTTCTTTGGCCGTGTGTCTTCCTGTATGTAAAATCACTCCTTGCTTATTTGTAGTTCTCCATATGAAGTCTTCCCATGGTTCTCATTACATGCAGAATAAAATTGGAGAAGTGTTTGGTGATCTGTCTTAGATTTATTTCTTTCAGCCTCTGGTAAGAGTCCTCAGCCACTCTAACAAAATCACTGTGATGATATTGTTCCACTCCGAGGTTGCTCTTCCTGGCGCATGCTGGAACACACAATTTGGATTTCATCTGACAATCGTGTTCAGGTTTAAGCAGAACTTTCTGTCAAAGGCTTATGACAATTACCAAAGCTGAGTTTGTCTGTCTGTTTAACAAGAATTTATTATTGAGTGCTTGCTTGCTGCTAGTGATGCTCTAGGGCCTAGGGATAGGGACACTGCTGTGATGAGCATAGGTCAAGCTCTTATTCTCAAGATCGTAGAATAGCACAAGAGGCAGGGGTGGGAGGAGTTACTGGGTCTTGACTGTCTCCCAAAGGCTCCAGTGTGGTGTTGGGGAAGTTGATGGAAATTTTAAACTAGGTCTAGTGGGAGGCCATTAGGTATTCTGAGCCTGACCCCTGAGCCACTTTCTGGAATTCCTGCATTTGAGATGTAAACCTTCCTGTCTTACATACTCCTGCTACAATGTGATATAGTCTGACATTAAACTCTCCCCAGAGGCCAAACCAATCTCCTCCACCCTTGATCTTGAACTTAAATCTTCTAGAATTGTGCAATTTAAAAGCTACTTTTCTTTCTAAAGTTAACTCCACTCTGGTATTTTGGAGTAAAAACTCTGACTAATATGGAGAACTTTTCATGTAATAAATACATAATAATTGGGCTGGGGATATAGTTCAGTGCCTGCCTGGCAAATGTGAGGTTGTGTGTACCTCACATACTGGTATCAAAAAACCCAATAATAATAATAAGAATAAGAATAAATTTATAAGTAATATATCAATAAATAAAATGTCAACATAATAGGGAGAATCTGGCAATGGGATTAAATGTGGTAGTCAGGATAGTAAGCTTCCAAAAGTGTCCACATCCTCATCCTGGGAATGTGTGACCATGTCACCTTCCATGACAGAAAGGGCTCTGCAGATATGATTAAATCAAGGGGCCTTCAGGTGAGCAGACAATTTGAACCTTCCCAAATTGTGGTGCTGGAGTGGGAGAGAGGAGCAAGCATGAGGACAATGGTGGAAGAAGAGACAGTGGGTGTGATGATGTTGGCTTTGATGATGGAGGAAAAAAGTTTCAAGCTATGGGATGAGAAATCCCAAAAGCTGGACAAGGCAAAGAAAGTGAATTTTCTGCAGGGTCATTTAGAAGAGCACACAAGCCTGCTGACAGAGCTACCCAAGGGGGCCTGGGCCAGTCTTCTGACTGACATGACTATTAGATTACAAACCCATGTTCTTTGGAGCATAAGGAATGATACAAACCATTAGAAGAATAAGCATAAAGTAATCAGGAAGCTCCCTCAGACCAGGTGCCGGCTCCAAGGAGAAATGCTTAAGATAGGATTTAAATCATGACAAAAATACAACCTTTTGGGGAAAAGCAGAATCTATGCAGAAGAAAGAGCAAGTCTCTGAAGTTGAGACAACATTGACGTGCTTTAAATATGTGTAAGTGGGGTCCAATACCCTGAAAGGTGTGAGTGGCAGAGAGCATAGCCCTGGACTGGTTGAAGTGTCATGCTTGCAGTAGGCAATCCAATGCTTGCTGCTGTGACTCCAGTCTGGTCCTTTCCTATTGCAGAGAACACATGTGAAAGCCCCTAATCACACTGGGAGCATCTCGAGATCCTCAGAATCAAGGACTATCCTGCTCAGCTTCTACTCTAGCACAAAGCCACTGTAGTACCTTAAACAGAGCAAGCAAGCACACAAATGTGTAACTGTGGAGCCCTTGAGTAAGATGTTTCAGAAAAGCTGAGCAATAGCAGACTTGATCTCTGTTGCTTTGCAAGCTCTGGGGAGCTTCTTGGATTTTAATTTGATTATACTTCTCACCATTTGAGTAATCGTTTATCCCACAGTAAGGAGCAATAAGCTATGGTGATACTGTTGTAGAATTGTAACAATCCAGATGGAAAACACATTACACCAAAGAGTTGGAGGACAACTTTTACGAAAGCTGGTGAGTTGGTGGGAACCAAGTCCAAATAAGAGTAAAATAACAACTTCTAGACATTTTGTGTGCTCAGGAAGCACAGTGTCCATAACAGGTTAGTCTGTAATTGGTTACTTATATTTGGTTGGCAAGTTTAATTGCAGGAGGCCATATATCACAAAGCAGGAAGGGCTAGGGGAAGTCAGGGCCCCTAGCAAGGGAGAAAGACTTAGCATGATGTGAACAGAGATAGTCTGACCTAGTGGATACTGAAACCAGATGTAGGCTCAGAATGCTCCTGCTCCACAGGGATCAGCTCCAAAGGCATCGGTCAAGAAAGCTTGAGGTTGTTGAAAGGGAATAAGGTTCTTTTTTTCCTGCTTTCCCCATTGCATTATAGATTACCTTGCTTTTAATTTTTTTTCCGTAATATTATTGAGCAACAAATAGCAGTGAGACAGTTTCAAATCAAATTGGTAGGACAGTTTCAATAATTAACACACTGCATACTGTCTTTCTAGTGGTTATTTGCTGTACAAGATGCAGACCTGATAGCCCATTTACAAACACTATTAGAAAAAATCCCTCTATTCATTAAGAGAATATAGCTATATATCTATCCTAACTATTTTGAATACACAGATACAAAGTGGTCATTCATCTGTACCCCCCCTTTTTTTGTTTAGTTCTGTCATTTGAATATTATACGTGTGTTAACTCAGCAAAATATTCCAAAACAGCCCAGTAGTCCATAATAGTATCAGGAATTCCATGTGACTGGCAGTGTCAGAAATTGTTGACCTGGGTCCCCTACAGCTCAACATAACAGCATTGCTTTACTTCTTATACTTTGTTTTTATACTTTTCTGCTGGATGGTTAAGAACAAGATAAAGCAAGACCTATGCAACAAGAACTGTAGCTTTTCAATCTGATAAGGTCAGTCAAATCCCCTCAGGATTTATCCTGAGACCTTGTACCTCAGATTGCTGATCCTTTGTTAGTGTCAGCCATATGGATGAGTCACGGCCATTGCTTGGCCAATGTGCTCTCTGTGAAAGCCTGAGAGAATGTTTTCTCTCCATGTGACTCTCCTTAGGCACACTCTACATCATCGATCACTTTCCTCTTTGACTCCATAATCTCCTTGATCAGACAATTTGGGCCACAACTGAATTACACGACATTACAGTACACGTTTTCATATGTCCTGAGTCTTAATTGACCTTGGAAGGCTAGGGCCAAAATGTTGGCTTTCCTTGCAGCCCTCCTTTTTCTCTAATTTTGGTCTGCAAACTTAGGTTGTTAACCCTCAGAAGAGAAGCTTATTGTTATTACCATACAACCTAGGCTGTTGAGCTTAACCTCACTATCTGTCTGAATATCAAACATCTTAGGCATAACATGGAACAGGTATTTTTCATCAAGTATTGATATACTGAACTTTAAGTCCCTACAGAATATGATGCAAAGACATTAAAAAATTGAAATATATTTAAAAAATAGGAATAAATAATTACATAGTTCTTATGTTTCACATAAGTCCAGAAATCTAACCATATACAACCTTGAAGCAGGACAGTCCCGCAACACCCCTTTTCCTGTTTCCTGCCTTCATTTACCACCTCTTCCTTTTTAAACAGTCATCTACCTGAGAGACAGCATGGCAGCAACTGGTGTGTCAGGACAAGCAGCACATATTCAGAAGACCAGAATGACAGGCACTCCAAGCATGAACCTAGTATTACAAATTGCCATCTTCAGTGCAGTTGCTTAGTTCACAGGTGCCAGTATATATAGTTAGTCAGGGTAAGAATCCTTCCAATTAACTGCTAGATGCAAAAATCTTCTGAAGATTCTCAGGAATTGCCTTGTCCATCTTCTATGTATAACTGCATGGCTTTCCACTGCCATGCTTCCTATTTCTTCTCCTTTCCCTCTCTTAATTGTTTAGTCCTCAAATTCTTGCTTTCCTTTTAGTTCTATTAAAGGTTTTGGTTTTTGACACATTGAAAAAAAAAGGAAAGAAACCAGATGTAGCATTGTACAACTACTCAGGTAAAGCTGAGGGTCTTGGTTACTTTTCCCTCTTTGCTGAGACAGCATACCTAAAATACAGAATAGGGAAGGAAATGTTTATTCAGCTCATAGTTTGTGGATGTTTCAGTCAGTACTCAGCCAGCTCACAGGCAGGATGGCATGGCACAGGGGCAATAGTCCAAGGCCTCAGCCGACAGCAAAGGTAGCAAGGGCTCGAGCGGTGGGGGCTCTTTTCCTTCCTTGTACAGTAGGTGGGCTATCCATCCATGCCCTCTGCTGCCACATGCTCAAGACGTTCACAAAGTGAGGACCCCAATCACTGCTGAGTTAAACTTCCCAAGTTGACACAAGGTGTCAACAATTGCAAAGTCAAATTATCTCTGATTTGCAGCAGTGTCTGATGGTCCAACTGTGAAGCTCTAATTTTAAGTTTTAAAATTCTCCCCTAGGGCTGGGGAGATGGCTCAGTGGAATAAGCGCTTCCCTGGCAAGCACAAGGGCCTGAGTTCAATACCCGGTTCCGCAAAAAAAAATAAAAATAAAAATAAAAAATAAAATTCTCCCCTAAGGATGAGAATCAAAAACCAGAAATTCAAACAAAAGAAATTGTTGACTGGGGTTCCCAATGGGAATTTCCTCAATGCTTCTTCTTTAATCAAGTATATTTCTCCCTTTAAAATCAGGAGTGCTTGAATGTTTATAATATGAATAATTCTCCTAACAGTTAAATCTATTTTGTGAACAAAAAGTGGAAATATATTTGTTCTGTTACCATCAGCATAAGGTCCATCCACTGGAATCCATGGAAAATCAGTTGTAAGCCCCCAAAATGCCAAAATCTGTGCATGTTTAGGGCACTTATATCATGTGGCATCGTGCTGGTCTAGAACCTATGCACATCCTCCTGCGATCTTAAAATTATCTCTAGGTTACTTATAGTGACTGATCAGTGTAAGTGGTATGCAAAGAGTTGTTCTAGTGTATTGCATGGAGAATAGTTGCAAGAAGAAAATCTGTGTACTTCAGGACAGTTCTGCTTTAGCAGTTTGGATCTGTAGTTGATAAAATCTCCAGGTGCAGTGGCTGTGTTTGCAGAGAACGCATCAGGCTCCTGAGGTCTGGTGTCATCACCCGATTCATGCATAAAAACTGAGGCACAGCTGTGTGGCTGCACTTGCCCAGAAGAGAGGATGGTCAGTGGACCACGACCCTCAGCTTCTGATTCTAGAGGTTACATTCTTAAATACCCGACCTCAGCCCTCCCACAACAAAGGGACACAACTGGAAACTAGATATACACCTCTCAGGAAAAAAAAAAGCCAAAGAGTTTACACAGTCTCATATGTAAATTTTCAACTGTAGAACAACCCCCCACCCCTGCCCTGCTACTGCCTGTAGTTACTGGTAGGACTAAAGATCATTTGAAAAACCTTTCTGAAATACTTATTAGATGCAACAAAAGTAAGGAAGGCTTAGGAGGCATACCTTTCTTCAAACTGTCCACTTGTTTACTAATATTATGATCCAAAGAAAAACATGCAGCTGCTTTTGCCACTGTGATGGATGGAATAAAATATTTTAAATTTAGATAATTTATTTCACGGTTACATTTGAACTCCCTTCCAAGACAGTTTCAATTTGTGAAGTAATCACCAGACATTTATTTTTCGTCTGTAGTTTGAAGGAGTCTGGCACGATCTTTGATTCAGATGGGTAATTTGTATATTTAACCAGTCAAATCTAAATTACTTTCAATAAAATCCATCCAGACTGCTGCTGTCACTGAAGATAAAACTGAGGGAGATATACATTCTCTGCCTGGTTCAATTGCCTGAGATGTTTAGATCAATCTGAGGAAAAGAAAGGGAATAAGTAAAACCAACACATGAAAATAAATACCTTCATCTTTATTTTGCTGTATGTGTACAATAGCACCAAGTCATTCATTACTCTATTTAAATTATAATGAGTTGATGCAGAAGGGTAGATGTTGTGTGAGATTGGGTCTGCTCTATGATTAAAGTAAAGACCAAAAATAAGAAAATACCATTAAATCTCTATTTGATTCTCTTATGGATACATAGGACAGCACGTCGATAAATTATATCACATCCTATTTATATGTCCTGCCACTGACAGAACAGTAACGGTAACATTTTGGAAATATTTTTCAACAATAAGTACTTTCCTCATCTGGATTTTATTTTTCATCAAACACTTACTGCACATCAGATGCTGTCCTGGATATTTTTGGAGATGAGAATTTAAATTGCAAAAAATCCTAACCTTAAAACCCTTAAGCAGGCCGGGGAGACGACTCAGTGGAATAAGTGCTTCTCTGGCAAGCACAAGGGCCTGAGTTCAATCCCCGGTTCCGAAAAAAAAAAAGATGTTCACTTTTAGTAGTCTAAAGCACCTACTTAGAACAAGCTAAGCTTAGCAAAGCACAGGGACCATGGTTCAATGCCCCAGCACCACATGCCAGCCAGCCCCGCCCCCTGGTGGGCTGAGCTGGCCACACACACACACACACACACACACACACACACACACACACACAAATAAATAAAAATTAAAAAAAACCTCTTAAGCAGGAAATATATATAACATATATATATATATGCATATAAGTATATATATAAGTATATATACTTATATATAAGTATATAAGTGTATTCTAAATATAAAACACACTATAATAGAAAAGCTGAACTTAGGATAATTGCAATCATGGGTCATACATGAGTTTGCAGCCCAAATCTAAAGCCTCATCCTCAGTGAAGACTGCCTTGTGGCCCCTAGGCTATATAAATTGTCTTTCTCTGCAGGCATGATTTGTGATGGGAGTTTCTATAATTTTAATTTGTATGAATAGTGTGGATGTCCCAGAGCCCAGGCCCAGCATGTGAGTGAGATGACCTGGGGCCCACCAGATCCTCATTTGACTCAGAGCCCAGGCCCAGAGTGGAACCTGCAGCAGAACTCCCTGCAAAGAGGCTAGAGGGAAGACCCACCCAGCTGATTCAGGAATAGAACATATTGCCAGAGTGGCACAGAGGGTTCAACTCCAAGAGCTGCAGCAGGAAGAAGTGGAGCACAGCAGCCAGATCCAAGCCACACCCACTTGGATGAGTTTGAACTTGGTAGATCCAGACCTGGTACTAAGGTAATAACTCTATCTAAGCTCTACACCAAAGGTCAGAGAACAGTGCTGTAGAAAATGACAAAGAGAAGGAACAAAATGCAGTTTCAGACCCCGAGCCCACCCAGAATAGATGCAGGAGACACTAGCATGAGCACTGTGGATGTTTATATTTGATAAGAAAATACCAAAGAATTGAAATCATTAAAAATTTTTTGAAAAAGAAAAAAGTGGAAGGCAAGCATGGCATTATTTCCAGAATTAATATACATTTATAATATTTATTTACTCTTTCAGATTCTTACACTAGACAATACAATGTTTGCTTAGTGAGTCTGATTTATTTCACCTACAAGTATGCACTCAAGTTGTATCCATTTATCTGTAAAAGTCTTCAGTTTATTTTTCTTTATAGTTGAGTAATTATTATATAAAGACTACATCTTTTTTATCTATTCCTTGATCAGTGGGCATATGGGCTATTTCCAATATTTTTCTATTACAATTCGTGCTTCTATAAACATTGGTGCACATATACTTCTGTGGTATAATTTTTTAAAAGGCAGGTCTAGTAAGGCATGAGAATCTGGGGATCGAACCACAGAATTCTGAGCTTGATTGCTTTGCTTAAGCAGGCACTTAAACAACTGATCTCAGGGCAGGCCCCCAGCTTTTTAATAAGATGAGATCCCAGTTGTTGATTCCTTGTGGTGGTTCCTGTGTGATCAGAGTTTCATTCATGAATTCCAGGGCCTTCAGAGATTCACCAGTTCTACTTTCCAGCAGATTTAATGTCTCAGTTTTAATATAGATCTTTGATATACTCCAAATTTAGTTTAGGGCATGGTGAAAGATATGGGTCAAACTTTAATCTTTGACATATGCAAAGCCAGTTTTTCCAGCACCATTTATTAAAGATGTTCTCTTTCTTTCAGTGTATATGCTTGGCATATTTGTCAAAGATAGTGTGGCTGAGTATGTCTGGATTTGGGAGTTCTTTCTGTTTCTTCTAATCTGTTCTGTTGATCTTTGAGTCTTTTTTTTAAACTGATCCCTTGCTGTTTTTATCAGAGTAGTATTACAGCACAATTTTAAGTTGGGGATTGGCATACCCCTCTCTTGCATTTGCTACCCAGAATAGTCTTTGCTATTCTAGGTCTCTTCTGGTTGCACATAGATTTTAGAATTATTTTCTCTAATTCTGTGAGATATGCTATTGGAATTTTGATTGGAATTATACATTAAATCTGTATAACACTTTTGGGAGTATGGCCATTTTCAGCATACTGGTTCTTCCTACCAAAGAGTAAGGGATATCTTTCCATTTTCTGATATCCTTGTTGATCTTTTTAAGAATACTGTAGTTGTCAATGTGTTGAAATCTTTTACATTCTTTGTTAAACTGATTTCCTAGATATTTTTTGGATGCTATTGTTAAAGGTGTTTCCCTAATTTCTGTCTCAATGAGTTTATTATTCAAGTACAGGAAGGCTATTGATTTTTGATTGCTGACTTTGTATCCAGCTATACTACTGAATTTTCTTTTAAATATAGAAGGTTTTTAGTATAGTTTTTGGGATCTTCTATGTAGTGTACCATGTCATCTGCAAATAATGATAATTTAATGTTTTCCTTTCCTATCATTATTTCTTCTTCTTCTTCTTCTTCTTCTTCTTCTTCTTCTTCTTCTTCTTCTTCTTCTTCTTCTTCTTCTTCTTCTTCTTCTTCTCATTCTTCTCCTTATTTCATTTTCTATAT
>NW_004524986.1:166924-183348 GCF_000260255.1 Octodon degus | reverse complement strand
TTCTTTCTT
Source organism: Octodon degus (assembly GCF_000260255.1). Lineage (NCBI taxonomy): Eukaryota > Metazoa > Chordata > Mammalia > Rodentia > Octodontidae > Octodon > Octodon degus. Next base: position 183,339 of record NW_004524986.1, on the reverse strand, counting down.
TCTTTCTTTCTTCTTTCTCTTTTTTTTTTTTTTGCCAACTCAGCCCATCCTGAGGGGTATGTGATACCCAGGATTGAGCCCCAGTCTTTTGTGCCTGCCTAAGCTTGTCTAAGCAGGTGCTTTAGACCACTGAGCTATCTCACAGGCCCCATGAGAGCATCTGTTTTAATTTTTTGCCATTTTTTTATCATGAATTTGTGCTAGACTTTATGAAAATATTTTTCTGCATATATTGAGGTGATACAGTTTTTGTCCTTTGCTGTATTAATATGATGTATTACACTTATTGATTTACATATGTTGAACCATCCCTGCATCCTTTGGATGAATCCAACTTGGACATACTGAGTGCCTCTTAATTTTATAAAATATTTTGTTTCAGTGCTGCATTTTCACATCTATGTGCAGTATATTTTGCTCATATCATTCACCTCTATTACTCTCCTGTGCATAGTTCCATATTTCAAAATTATATATCTTATCCATTACAAGTATTTATTTATTTATTTATTTATTTATTTAACTTTCTGCAAAGCTTTATTCCAGAGGGGCTCAGTCCTTCTTGGCAGTTGCCTTCCTCATGGCAGCCAGCATGTTGCTCAGCTCCTCACGCTTCATCTTGGTGCATCCCCACCATTTCCTTGATGAACTAGAAAGCACATTTGTCCTTGGAGACCTTGAGCAGCTCCATGGAGGTCTGCTCACAAAGCTGCACGCTTCCCGGATCATGTCCTGCATGAGCTTGGTGTGAAGTGTCCGCAATGGCAGCTGTGCCTTGGTTTGCTCACATTCTTAGTCACCTTGTGGCCCTTGTTGAGGCCTACAGCCATGGAATAGCAGAGAGCCACGGCTACTGTTCTTTAATGGCTGCTGGGGTGCTAGGCAATTACAAGTTTTTTTAAAAGCAAATTTTGAACATGTTACATAACAAGATCAGAACTTCATATGTTCTTGAAATTGTTTCCAGAGTTGAAATTGTTTCCTTGCACTAATTTAGCACTGTGTTGCCTACCAAGGGACTACATGAATCAGCATTGCAAGAATTTCTGAACTGTGGCACATCTGAGAGTCCCTTTGACAGGATCACCCTGACTTTTGGCCTGCTGTTGACTTGTTATGTATAACATTAAAAGAGCTTAGGTAAAATCCTGATGCTATAAAAAGGCTGAGTTTAGTGAGCTTCAGGCTTGGAAGGGGCATTTTGTGGAACAGAATTCAGTGCAAATATCATGGCTAGTCACTTCCACCTAAATAATAGAGCTACTTAATTAATCAGATGGACATTATACTTCCCTGAGGACTTTAGAATGGACATCTTTGCTTTCAGAATAATTCAGGGTTACCACAGTATTTGGGTTCTTAATGCTGCAATGGAACAATGGGAATGCACCAACCACAGAGATATATATTTGGACAAGAAATTCCTCTCATGCCCATTTGATAGTAATCTACTTGTATAATCATTTCTCTGTTATGGAAAGCACAATCACATTTAAATTGGTCATTAATTTAAATTTGTTCTTCATTGGTTGTGACCCACAATCCACCCAGCTTAGTTTTACTAAACTGAAATAATGAACACATTCATTTCCTTTTCCTCTACTACGTGTGTCTCCAATCAGAGCTGTGTAAGTCATTGTGTTACAGGAGACAATCTGGACAACAGGTTTCTTTTATGTGTCACTTTGACTGAGAAACACCTATAAGGTGAAGTAATGTTTGGTGTTTCCATAAGATAATTATGGATGAGATTTAATTTTAAATAAATACTGTTTGAGTAAAGAAAATTATACTTGACACTGTGGGCCTTATCGAATCAGTTGCAGCTGCACATAGAACAGAAGGCTGACCTACCCTGTGAGCAAAAGGTAATCCTTCCCCAGAATGTGACAACTCAGAGAGTGCTCAGAGAGGCTTGGTTCTTCCCTGCTCTCTGGTCCGCTATGTTATCTTACAGCAGTTGATCTTGCTAAGCATCCATGGTAGCATAAACCAATTTCTCCAAAGCTCTTTTGACATATAGACATCTTACTGATTTTGTGTTTTGAAAGAACTATACTACAACAGAATTTTTTAGTTTTTTGTACATAACCAAAGAATGGAAATTTGCAATAGGAAAATGTAGTAACAATTGGAAAGTCACTATATAGTTAGGTATAATCTCAAGATTATAAGGGTACCTCAACTCATGAATGCCTTTTTTTGTTTTTTGATATAGGGTCTTTCCGTATAGTTCATTTCTACTAGCCTTGAACCTACTATGTAGCCCAGACTAGTCCTGAACTCATGGCAACCCTCCTGCCCTGGCCATGTTTTCCAAAATCATAGAACAAATTAAGTTTGTGAACAGAAACACCACTGTATTTCTTGCTATATGACCAGATGACTATCTTCTTTACTTGATTCAGTCAGTATTTATTTATTTATTTATTTATTTATTTATTTATTTTTTACTTTTACTCTGGTTCTGAGGATTAAACCCAGGCCTACATAAAGTAAGGAAACATCCTTTGCTACAGCACACACCCCAGCCCCGTCCAGTTATATTTTGATTTTAAAAAATCATTGCAAATAGATACTAGTTAGCATAAGAAGTTGTAACTCTTTGGGGGGGGGTGGTAAAGACAGAATTTTGCTATGTAGTTTAGGCTGAATTTGAACTTACTATGTAGCCACTTCTGGCCTTAAACTCATTATGTGGCCAAGGCTGGTCTTGAACTCCAGGAGTAACTCCTGCATCAGCCTCCAGAGTGCTGAGATTATAGGTGTGAGTCACTGTGCCTAGCTGAAAGGATGCCTCTATGCTGTGGGGTAGGAAGTGGACAATTATGCATAGTCACCAACATCCTCTTGGAGAAGCAAGTATTGGCCCAAAGTCTTACAGTACAGCTCTTTTGGCATCTTGTTTTTCTGATTTGCTTGCTGTTCAAAAAATACTTAAGGAGCTGGCGAGATAACTCAGCGGACTAAGCGCCTGCTTAGGCAAGCGCAGGAACTAGGCTTCAGTTCCTCCCTCCTTTCCCCCTCTCCCTGGTACCACATGCTGTGCCAGCCCCACCAGAGGGGCATGCTGATCCAGTGACCCAGACTGGGCATGATGGCACATGCCTGTAATCCCAGTGCTGGGGAGGATGAAAACAGGAAGATCACTATAAGCCCTAGCTGCATACATAGTGAAACACCATACCAAATACATAAAAAAGCTCATGATAATTGTAAACTCAATTATGACTTTGAAAACATGCTCCAATTTATCTTTGAAGTCCACAAGAAATTGTCTCTGAGAACTACTGACCTATGGAGCAAAGAGACTTTTGAAGGAAAGGATTCCACTTATCTATGATGTGTGGGGGCAGTCTTAGTGACTGCTCATAACATCTCAGCACTTCCCAGGCTGAAGTAGGACTCACAGGTATATGGAGAGTCTTCTCCAGGACCAATTTTTCAGCTTTATTGAAATTAATGTGCTTGGTTAATGCACGGCAATTATCATTTCATATTGAAACAAATATCTATATATTATGGAGCAGAATGTAAAACTTGCACACATTTTGTAAAACACCCAAATGGCTTCTGGCGGGTTCCTAGCCATCACCACTCCCCTGTATGAGCTAATATTCTGTTCTTTACTGTACTCAGCAGACAGCCTTTGATGGAAGGAGTTTCAAAAGTGTGGTCTCAACATAGACTGGCTTTACAGCGTGAGGAGTACTGAAGAGAAAGGATAGTACCAGTTCCATTGGAGGTAGCCATTCTTTGCATTAAAAAACAAACTCTCTCAAAAGAAAGCCAGAGCTAGGGACAGAGTATCTTAATAAAAAATGCTTTTTTTTTTTGGTATGAAACTCCCCCTTCAATAAATGTTATTATAATAGGCTTTATTTTAGTTCTCATATCAAGAGAAACAATTTATTTAGACCTTCTAATTCAAGATATCTATGTTGGTCTCCATAATTCTTCTTTTCACATGCAACAGATACAGTAAGTGATCTGATGAACAGCACAGAAATGCCCCAGCCCTTCGCCGCTTGTGTTGTCCACACATGGTCGATCTCTGTTCTGCGGAATGAAGCAGGGAAGCACATTCACTTGGCAGCAGACCTGCCAAAGCTGAAGATATTTGCGTCTAAATAATCCTGTGTGGTTTTTTTCAAGGAAATCCAGGTTTTACGAACCTGAAAGAAGAAGAAATACAAGTTACAACCTCGAAGTGTATGGTAAACGCTTGCTTTGGTCAATCAGATTATTGTGCAGATTTCCCCAGAAGAATGACAGAAGTATAATGAAAGAACTAAACCAGATAGCATCTATTTTTCACATGTTTCATTATCTGTAGCTATCTTGATTTTTGTCTGTTTGAAACAGGGTCTCACTAAGCAGTTCAGACTGGCCTTCAACTCACTACGCAACCCAGTCTGGCCTCAAACTCATAGCAATCTTCCTGCCTCAGCCTTGAGTGCTGAGATTATGGGCATTTTCCACCGCTGTTGGCTCTGCCTGTTTATTTTAGGCTCAAAAGTGTTGTAAGTTTTGTGGGACCACACGTGACCCGATAGCAGTCTTTCTATGTTACAGAATCTGTCTGCTGATTACAAAACTGCTCTACAATCAGAGGTGGGAAGCATTCTTGAAAATGTCAACATTCCAGAGAAAAGATACAGTCTGTCACCTATATAATTATTTACTTTTCCAAATAAGTGTTGGCAACAAGTGTCTTGTTTTATGCCTTTTGAGAAAAACAGGATCAAACTGGGTGCATTATTCCAGTGGTGGTTTTCACCAGAAAATTTCTGGGCAGGAGCAAGGCGCTGCTTGTAGACCAGCTAAAGCACAGATGTACTGAGTAAGGCTCAGACTCACATTCCAGGAAGCAAAGACATTGGAGTCTTTAGTGATTTGATGTAATTCTAGTGTCTAGTGATGATGACAGCCTGATACATGTGGAAAGAAAGAATGAGTAAATGAAAGAATTAAACAATTCATTATGTACAGCTTTATTTCTTGAATTGCTAAATTATAAGAGGGAACTCATGAGTTACTGAAATCCTCAAATAATTCAGCAATTTCATTTGATTCAGAGTTGCAGTGTATTCTTCCATCAGAAAAGTAAACAGGAGATAAAACTGGCTAATGGGAATGTCCTTACTACTCTTGAAGTGGGAATGCAAAAGAATAGGAAAATGTACAAAGGGAAAGCAGATGGAGGAACAATAGTTAAAGTCCTAGATAATTACTGGAGAAGAAAATTAGCTACAGTACAAATGAACAAACTGAAATGAGACCACTATCTTTTTGTCCACCTACCCAAACACATTATCGTTTATTAAACTGTGCAATAGTCATTTTGACAGGTCCAAAACATAATTGTCTTGATGGATAAGACACAGACTTACCTTTGCAATATAGTTATATACATGAAATAAGTAATTGCATTGTAACATTTTGAGAACCCTTTACATCTGAGCAGTGTAAAGGAGAGAGGAAAAATAAGGACTAACGAACCTTTGAAAGGAAAGGAAGACTTCAGAGAAGAGAAGATATTAGAGCTTAGTCTTTAACCAAGAAGAGATAGTTATCAGGAAAAGCCACCTCATGGGAAGGAAAGAGCAAGCACAACTCAGAGAAGTGAAAGAAAAGACACGGAGGCTAAGTTACTGGTGTGCTCATATCAGCTGATGGAAAGCTGATTTAAAATCATTTCTCTTTTAGAAACAGAAAGTGCAATGAGCTGCCACCATTCATTTAACTTGCAGCAATAGAGATTTACTATATTTTCTAAATGGAAGTGGCACTACTAAAACATAATGCTATAAATAGAAAGATGTCTTTTGACTCCAAAGATTATCAATATAGTTGAGCAAGGAGAAACTAATAATAAAGAGGGATATTTTAGTGGCAAGTTCTGGGAGTGGGACTGCAGCCCCTCAGTTATCTTGGGTGAACACTGTAACTACACCTGTGAGTTTGCTCAGGTGAAATGGAAAATGGGTTAAAATATAAATGTTTGAGGACCATTCGCTATAGTTATAAATACCTGGTCAGCCAGTGGGACTCCCTGCCCGTGCGAACTGGGATCTGGGTCCCAGGAGTCTTGAAAATACACTTGTCTTTTGAGACGCAGGAACTGATTTGCTGGATCGTCCAAAAAAAACGGTGCTCCCAGTGCTTCTGCAATTCAGAGTCCAAGGACACAGCATCTTTAGGGCAACAGTTTCCCTCTCAATGCTCCTTCTTACAGAGATACAGCCATAGCCTTTGTTCTTGAGAAGCTCTGCTCCTTGTTTCTTTGTTACTCTGCTGGGTCACCACTCTGATCTGCATATGGTGCAGCAGCTTGGGAGCCAGCAAATGGGAAAGGATTTCTGTTGTTTTTTTTTTCCTTCTTTCCTTGCTTTTCCTTTTTGAGCAGGGTCTCACTATGTTGTTCAGGTTGGCCTTGGGCTCACTATGTGGCCCAGACTGGCCTTGAACTTGTAATGATCATCCTGCCTCCACCTCCCAAGTGCTAGTGTTACAGGCACGCACCACCGCAGGCTAAGGTCAAAATTCCAACTGTCAATTTTTAGGGAATTTTGTTGACTATTGAAGCTTTAGTCTTAGTTTTCTTGTATGAAAGAGAAGGAGGTGGTAAAGCACCAATAATGTCATATAAGATCACTGTGAGGACTGGAAAAATTAATGGATCTATGTTGTCCTAAACTAGTCAGTCAACAATTTTGTCCTTACCTTCTTAGCCCTCAGAATTAGAACATGTACTTCAGTCTGAAATAGGCAGCTTTCAACTCTGATACTGTATTTTAAATTATTAGCATTAATCAGTTCATCACTAAATCAAACAAAACAGGTTATATTTTGTATGTCCTTCCTGTTCAGAATTATGAAGGCAAAAAAATGATGACTCTCAAAAATCTAGACTTTCTTAGAATTTTGAAGTTTTTACTGTCTTTGTACCTAAATAAAACACAATCACAAAAAAACCACAATCATGTTCAGAACTGCAATTTTAATCAATATAAAGGAAGAACACAATTACTCCTTGCCTGTCAACAATACAATTTATTCTTTCTATATGGTAAAGAAACATTTATCACATCAGGTATTCAGCAGCCTCATACTTCCAGGGCTTCACTGACTGATGCTCTGTATGGACCAGGGTTAGAATGAGCAGTGAAATACAAAATTCTCTGCAGGGCTCTCTGTTTAGTTGGGAATCAAAGGTCAGTGACACAAAACAACAAGGCAACACATGATTTGATCGTGTGACAGGAATTTAGTTGAAAGTGTTATGGAGTAGGGACCCCTAGGGCACAAGCAGCTATTTTCATGGTCAAGGAATTTGATTAACCTGCTCCTTGAAGGAGACCCTAGATTCAGTGGGATTAGAAAAGGGGCTGGATATTTTACTATAAGCTAGAAGAATTATGAGAGTAAACCTGTAGTACTTGGGATCTATGAGACAAACATCTGAACACAGTGGTTAGAGTTGACTAGATAGAAGAGTTTCAACCCTTAACTTTAGAACATATTAGCAACAGGGGCTTGAGGGACACTGTTCTGGTGCTTGGTACCCAGCTATGGTCCCTATGGGCACCACTCTCTTGGTGGGGCCCCAGAGGACAGAGTATTTGTGCTGTTGTATAGTCACCTCTGTCATTTAATTGGGCTCACTGGTTAAATGACAGAACATGCATAAATGTGCTGCCCATCTCAGATCACTTGCCCTAAGAGGACTCTGAGGACACTGAAACAGTCCCAAGAGAGAGGCCCATTTGGCAAAGAAATGAAATTTCCTTCCCCTGTGGTCATAAAAGGGAGCCACCTGGGAGCATATTCCTTTGCTCTGGTCATCCACCTTCTGATGACGGCAGCTGCCACAGACACCTGCATTGTATCATTATGAAAAAGCTGGAGCTGGAGCCACAGAGCTGAGCCTCTCCCAAATGCCTGACCCCAAGTCTGAAGTGAATGCAAAATAATAAATATTTATCATTTTAAATTACCAAAATTTGGGGAAAGTAGTTGTGTTGTGGTGGATAACCAGATCAATGCTGTATATACAAGCACTTAATACCATGGTTAATTGTTAGTCATCAAGGTTGGAAGCAGACCAAATGAGACCTCTTAGAATACAAAAGCCAAAAACAGTTCTCTTAGGATTATGCAAAATGTGTGCTGTAAGTCCCTCACTTTTTATGCTAGTGCCAGCCAACCACCTATGCCTGCAAAAAGAGGCAATAAATAACCCTTGGTATTACAAAACCCACAGTGACCATGTTCTTGGTTGATCAGAGGAAGACATTGTGATTAGACCAACCACCGGACAGGTGCTTAGTTCTGAAACCCCACCAAGTGGGGCTCTGATGGACATGGAAGATCTCAGGAGCTAGAAGGAGGGGGAGTGGAAACAAACAACATGCAGTACAGGCTTGGGGAGGCTGGGGAGCCAAGGTCAGAGGAGCCCATAAAAATCAGAGACACGTATTTTGCTGGTGCGACTGAACTGTGAGGCTCTGGTACAGACGTGGCCTCCAATAAGGTTGCAAAGCTAAGCTGGAGGTCAATCCTGAAGGGCTTTTATTGTCACGTGAAGAAGTTTGGACTTCATCCTGTACGTAGTCAGTGATTTTTTTTCTTTTTTTTTCTAAGGGTTTATCAACTTTATTGATCTTTTCAAAGATCTTTTTCATTTGAATTTTTCTTTTTTTTATTAATTTTATTGAGAAAAAAATTGCAATGAGACAGTTTCAAAACAGGTTGATAGGAGAGTTACAACAATTAATACATTGCATATTGTTGTCTTTGTAGTAGTCATTCATAGCACAAGATGCAGACATGATATCCTGTTCAAATACTATTAGTACAAATCTTTCTTCTTATTGAATTAAGAGAAAATGGCCATATATCTATCCTAATTTGTATATACAGATACAAAATTGTCCTTCATTTATGTCTCCTTTTTTTTGTTTAGTTTTGTCAGAGATGGGTATTCCATTGCCATCCAAATATTGTAGGTGCATGAATTCATCAAAATATTCCAATATAGTTTAGTAGCCTACAATAGTAGTGGGTTATCCACAGGACTGGCAATGTCCAAATCTGTTGACTATGGCCTTCCACAACTCTGCATATTAATATGGGCTTCACTTTTCATACTTCATTTCTATAGTTTTCTACTGGATGATTAAGACCAAGATAAAGCAAGACCTATATATCAAGAAATGTAACTTTTGTAGCTGACAAGGTCAGTCAAGTCTCCTGGACAGATTTACTGTTCCATGTTTTTATTATGATAAAAATATGTAAAATGTATGTAAAAAGCAGTTGTCATCTTGACCCTTTTTGAGTGTAGAATTCAGTGCTATTAAGTATATGTATACTACTTAAATATATGTGTATAAAACTAGAGCCACTGTCCATCTCCACACTGTCCTATCATCCCAAGCAGAAACTTTCAGCAGTAACTTCCCATTGTCCTTCTCACAGCCCCATAGCTGTAAGTCTCCTCTTTATTTCTGTGAACTTGCCTGTTCAGTTCCTTGACAAAGTGGCCTCATACTCTCTTTGTTCTTCTTCACTGCAATTGGCATAATGTTTTCAAGCTTCAACAAACTACAGATATCAGTGTTTCAATCCCGTAGAAGGCCAAATAATGTATTGCATGTGTACACCATGTAATGTTTAATCTATTCACAGATCTACTTTGAAGGATTCCTTTGTCTGTGGTGAGGAGGACAGATGGAAAAAGGAAGACAGCAGAGGGAGGGATACAATGGTAAAGGCTCTACTAACAGGCCAAATGAGAGACAATAAATAAGGTAGGCAACAGCAGGAATGGGAAGACAGGATGGATCTGAAGAGCATCGAAGGGAATCCTCATTCATTTGCCTGATGTGGATGAACAGGCATTGAAGATTCCATTCTAGCTGAGAGTTGGCTAATAAGGGACTTTTCAGAATTCTATTATTTCTGAAGAAAAGGTGTTATTCATAGTGTTGTATCTTTCATATGTTACTGTCCTGCTAAAAACATGTTTTTCAAAGGAAAGTGAATGGCCATTCCAAGCTGACCCAGAGCCATCAACCAGCTCTGGCAATCCTTTTAGAGTCCAATTGTGTAAAGTACAACCTGAAGCCCACTCTATCATGAGGCCTAGCACTGCAATGAGACCTGCACACTGAGCTTTTAGTTTAGAAAAAAGACCTGCTAGCTGATGCTCAGCTATTGGGACAACTTGGTTTGTGTGGTGACACAAAGGGCCATGCATGTCCTCTGCAGCACACGTTCCACAGGTTTGCCACCACTGCCATAAAAAATAGTAAATATTTCTAAATAAAGGATGCTAAGGCTATCACTTTTAGGGAGATAAATAAACTGTAAACAGCAATAATTTAATAATAATTTTTAATATAGTGTTAATTGGAATCATCCAAAATTAACTTCTATATTTTGCACCACAATTACTTTGGTACATGATATAATCACTAAGAAAAAAGTACTATCAAATAATCTTAGCAGAGAAGATGTATGCTTTAAAATATATGGCACTGCTATTTTAAGCTGTAATAATTCTGTCTTTTGTAAATCTTCTTTTTGTTCTCAAAACATGTTTTACTGATACAATTTCCTCTCCTTCTCCAGGACAAAGACCAATCTCAGCCTAATAGGCTCAACAGCCAGCCAATAAATATTAATTGGCGGTGCTAATAACATCCCCCATGAGAGACACAGAAAGTAGCGTTTAATATCCTACATTGCAAATGAGAAAATTGACACAAAGGGATGAAATGACTCATTCAAGGTCACAAAATAAGTCAGTGGCAGGGCTGGAAATAAGACACAAGTAATATAGAAAGGCATGCTATTATTCTCTCCGCCTGAGAAATTCCTCCTCCCTTTCTCATACTGCCTAATCAACCTTGAAAGTTAGTAAGAGTAAGAGCAAGTTTTCAGTTTATGAATCTGTATAATGCTATAGGGTTTGAAAACTGAGCCTAAATCTCTGTTGCTTTGTTTTAAATGAATCTCTGTTTTTAAATGTAGTCAATATCAGCCAGGATAATCCTTTTCTTAAGTTTTATGATCATGATAAGCCATAAAAACATCTTTCTTGGCCTTCTGGCCGGAGTATGCTGGTACAGCCACCACTGCTCACCCTGAAGCCTGCAGGAGAGACTTGGCAGGCTAGCCCCTGCCCCTCCAGCCTTCCTGCCAGAGTCTGTAGATTCCAGCCACCCCTCCCCAGCCCACCATCAAGGATTTTCAGGCAGTCTCAGCAGCCATAGCCTCACACCTCCAGCCTTCCAATGGGAGTTTCCTGATTCCTGCCAGCACTCTTTGCCCTGAAGACCACTGGGGAGTCACAACTACCACAGCAAGCTGCCAGAGCCTTGTGGAGCACTACTCTGCCCCAATCCACCATAAAAAGAGCCTTGTACAACTTCAGCCCCACTCATTATCATCAGACCCTTCTTGAACTATGGCTGCCCCCTGTCTCCTTAATAAGGTGGGAGCCAAATAGATCCCCACACTGCAGGAGCTTTGATGAACCCACCCTGCCCTCCCAACTCTCCAGAGAGCCTTTCTGACCTGAACCTCATGCATCAACCATCACTGGAAAAAATGACAAAAGAAAGGAACACAAGACATATATAGCCTACCCAAAACAAGTCCAGGACACAAAGTCACAAAGAACTTGAAAGTTATGCACCTGAAATGTCAGAGATGATAGGAACTGAAGTAAAAAGAACAACTCCGTCAGGTTATGGAGGAAATCAGATCAGAAATAATCTCTCAGGTGAAAAAGAAATGACTTCAATCATGAAAGAATTGTTTGATATAGCTAAGGAAGACACAGTTTAAAAATACACAGGAATAGGAAAATGATGGAAACATTGAATAAACAATACAAGAAATAATAAGAATTCATGCAATAGACTCACACAGATATCTAGGACATTAACAATTTCATTGAAAGCTGGCAAAACCGCTTGAATGAAACTGAAAATAGAATTTGGACCTTCATTAGCATTGCAGCTAATGAACATGAAAGGAAACGTCTCTTAAAAATAACAAGGAACCAGGAAATAACACTATAGCAGCTGCAAGATGGTGTAAAAGAAAATAAAATAAGATTAATCAAAATCAACAAAACAGCTGCAGATAACATAAAAGCCGTAAAAAGAGTATTTGCAGAAATACTAGCAGAAAATTTCCAAAGCATGGGAAAATAATCTGATATATATATAACTGAAGCATATAGAACTCCAGCTAGCCATAATCAAAATAAATTGTCACCCAGACAATAATAATCAAGATCCCAGTAACTGAGCAAAAGAACAGAACATTAAAAGCTATTACAGAAAACAAACAGATCACCCATACTGGAAAGCCCGTAAGAATCGTGGAAGATTTTTCAACACAGGCCATCTAATCAAGAAGAGCTTGGAGTAAGATATTTGAGGTCCTGAAAGAAAACAACTTTCAATCCAGATTGATGTAACCTACAAAACTATCAAATTTAATGGCGAGATTAGATACTTCCATGCCAATGAACAGCTGACGAAATTCATGACAACAAAACCAACCCTATAAAGAGTACTGACAGAAACTTTAGAAAGAGACAAAGATGACCACAAATTCAACAACAGCAGAAGAGAACAACCAAGCAAAGCAAGTAATAGAGCAAAGGGTGAGTGTGGATCCTACAGTGGGAAAACAACCTGACACAGATAAGCCAGTACATATCAGTAATAACTATCAAAGTAAATGGCCTCGATTCACCAAAGAGGCAGACTGGCAGAGTGGAGAAAGAAACAAAATCCAACAATATGCTGCATGCAAGAAACATATTTAACTCAAAAAGGAATAAACAGACTGAATGTCAAAGAATGGAATCATTACTCAATGAGACAGGAACACAGAAAAAATCAGGGGTGGCTATTCTGGTTGCTGACAATGTCAACTTAAAACCAAGTGTGATTAAAAGAGACAAATAAAGTCATTACATACTTACTGGGGAGAACTGTGAGAGGAAGAAATAACAATTATAAATATGTATTCACCCAAATGTAGGAGTACCCAACTATGTAAGACAAATTTTACAGACATGAAAAATTTAATGAGGGCCCAGACACAGCATCTAGTGAGGTTCTGTTTAGAAATGCCAAAGTGAGAACCTTCTCAGTGTTTCCCAGGTCAGACACTAACAACGGGCACTCAGCAGAATGTTCAACCCCAAAAGCAGCAGCCAATGATATATACCTGTGGAGAGTGTAACACAGAAAATAAAATTAAATCCAGGGATCCAATCAGATGTAGAGAATGGGGATACAGAATAATGTACAAGAAAAGAACTAAAAGATTGATGGTCTTTGAGGATTGGTGAAACATAGGAATTCAGAAAAGTGTCTTGGTTGGTACCTGATTTGCCTCTTCAGGAGTGTCATTGTTGTATAGCTTTGAATTTGACACACTTAGGAATACAACTATAAATATGATTTCATTTTCAAAACTAGATTGTATTTAGGTATCTAAATATACTTTGTATAAAGAATTTTTTGTTAAGTTATATGACTTGTAATTTAATTTTATCATGTACATATAAGACAACAATAAAGGTTAAAATTGTTTGCCAAACCATATTTTTAGTGAAATTTATTAAAAATTCTGAAAAAAATCTAATGTGAAATAACATAATTGTATAGGAGGACTTTAACACCCCATTTTTACAAAGAGCTAGATCAACCTTGCAAAAAATGAGCAAAGAAAAACTAAATTGAAGTTGTGAAGAAATGGACTCAGTAGACTGTGCAGATTGTTCCAGCCAACAGTGCCAGAATATACATTTTTCTCATCCACACTTGGAACATTCTCCAAAATATATCATCTGCTAGCACATGGAACATGTTCAAGTAAATGCGAAGGAATCAAAATTATCACATGTCTATTATCTGACCACAATGCAATGAAACTAGAAATTATTGAAAAAATAAACAGCAAAAACTCTAAACACATGGAAACTACATACCTACTTGAACAATCAATGGGTAACAGATGAAATAAAAGAAGATATTAAACAACATTTACAACCCAACAAAAATGCAGATACAACTTACCAGAACCTGTGGGATGCAATGAAAGCTGTCTGGAATGGAAATTTATAGCAATAAATTTTCACATCAGGAAAACAGAACAAGCCTAAATAAATGATCTTATGCTGCACCTCAAACTCCTAGAAAAATGAAGAATAAGTCAAGTCCAAAGCCCAAAGAAGGTAGGAAATTATAAAGATCAGAACAGAAACAAATGCAATGGAGACAAAGAAAAGAATACAAAGAATTAATGAGTCAAAGAGTTGGTTCTTTAAAAGAATAAATAAAATTGATAAACCCCTAGCCAGCCTCATTTAAAAAGGAAATAAAAAATTCAAACTTATGCAATAAGGAATGAAAAGGGTGAAATCACTACAGACCCTATAGAAATTGAGAAGATTATCAACACTTATTTCTAAAATCTTTACTCTCGCAGAGTGGAACATACAGAAGAAATGTACAGATTCCTAGATACATATTAACTACCAAGGCTAAATCAAGAAGGTATAAAAATTCTGAATAACACATTATCAGCCAATGAAATTCACAATGTAATAAATAAAAAACCTGCCAACAAAGAAAATCCCAGGTCCTGTTTGATTCAGAGCTGAATTCTATAAGAAATTTAGGGAGGACTTAATGCCAACTCATCTCAAACCCTTCAGTGAAATTAATAAGGAAGCAATTATCAGAAACTCATTCAGGAAGGCAAGTATTACTCTGATATTAAAACAAGAGAAGGATCCAACCAGAAAATTGAACTACAAGACAATCTCTCTAATGAACATAGATGCAAAAATCCTCAATAAAATACTAGCCAACAGAATGCAACAAATAAAGAACATTATACATCATCACCAAGTTCAATCCCCACCTGAGTTCAATCCCTGGTTCTGGAAAAAAAAAAAAAAAGAAAAAAAGACAAAGGAGCCAAACATGTTCACTGGAAGAAAGCCTCTACAACACATGGTGCTGGCAAAGACAGAGGCAAAGACAAAAACACACGATCATCTCAATAGATGTAGAAAAAGATTCTGAGAAAATCTAACACTCATTCATAATAAAAACACTACAGACAATTGGAATAGATGTTCTTTACCTCAAACTGACAAAAGCCATCTATGACAAACTAGCCGCCAACATCATACTTATTGGATGAAGATTGAAAAACTTCACTTTAAAATCGGGAACATAACAAGGGTGCCCATTGTCACCACTCCTGTTCAATATAGTTCTGGAAGCATTAGCAAAAACAATTAGATAAAAGAAAGAAGAAAAGGGGCCGGGGAGATGGCTCAGTGGAATAAATTCTTTCCTGGCAAGCGCAAAGCCCTGAGTTCAATCCCCGGTTCTGAAAAAAAAAAAAAAAAGGAGCCAAACATGTTCACTGGAAGAAAGCCTCTACAACACATGGTGCTGGAAAAACTGGCTCTTCATATGCTGAACGCTTAAAATAGACCCATGCCTACCATCTTGCAGAAAATTACAGTCAAAATGGATCAAAAATTTAAATATTAAAACTAAAGGCCAGCCAGATAGCTCAGTGGAATAAAGTGCCAGTTTAAGCAGGCTCAGGAACCAGGTCAATCCCCAGTATGCCATGCCGGCCCTGCCCCCGGGGCTCACTGAGACAGCAATAGAGACTGGGTGTGGTGGTGTGTGCCTGTAATTCCAGCATTAGGGATACTGAAAGCAGGAGGATTATTATGAGTCTGATTTGTGTAGTGAGACCCTATAGGCCCTGTATAAAAAAACAAAAACAAAAACAACTGAAACACTATTTTCTGGAAGATAAAGTATGTAGAAATCATAAAGACATTGGGTAGATAAAGAGTAGCTCTGCTCACAGAGAAAACAAAATAGTCTTCAAGATAAATTGGTATTGGTTACTCACTGGGGAGTAAAAACTAAGGTCTGGAACTGCAAGCAAAAAACAGACCAAAAGCAGTCTTGTCCCCACCTGTAAATCAGAAATCACATTAGCACTTTATGAATAGACCTGATTGTAGGTCAACAGTATCAGCATGGTTCCTTAATCAATATCTGTGTAGTTCAACTCTAACAGCCAGATCAAAATCAGGAGGAAGTTACAGATGAGGATAAAGATGTCTAGTTTTTTATTTTATCAGAACAGCAAAGAAAGCACTATTTAAAAAAATACAGGGCTGGAGAGATGGCTCAGTGGTCTAAAGCACCTACTTGAATCAAGCTTGGCGAAGCACAGGGACCACGGTTCGATCCCCAGCACCACATGCCAGCCAGCCCCGCCCCCTGGTGGGCTGAGCTGGCCACACACACACACAATAAATAAATGTAATAAATAAA